>NW_024087496.1:0-300000 GCF_009730915.1 Dioscorea cayenensis subsp. rotundata | reverse complement strand
TAAAATAAATATATTTTTATGAGAATTATTACTTTTATTTAAAAATAAGTTTTGTGACGATCAATGATGCATGTTAAAAATTGCTCAAAAATACCAAACTAAGGGTAATAAAAAGGACAAAAATATTGAGAAAAGAAAATTTATATAACAAAGTATAAAATAATGCATGAACAATGTGCAATTGAAAATAAAAATTCATAATATTAAAACTTATTATACAGCTTAATAAAAAAAGCAAAAAAAAAAATAGTTTTTTTTAATAGAGTTTTCGCCAACACTAGCACGGTCTAATTATTAGGTATCTTGTCAATGAACAGATAAGCATACATTTGTAATTTTGCACCTCCAGTATTATAGAATACTGTTTATTCAATTGTTCGCTAGGTCTCTAAACTCTAAAGTATTTGCTATTTATTACATCCTAGTATAGGTCCCTTGTGAGAGAACTGTATTCTCAACTCCTCTAGAATTGCACAACGAGGGATTTACTATTGTGAAATTATAATTCATGATATATTATCTTGGCCATATGTGGCAACATCTTATTTGTCTCACATGTTAGATTGCTCTACATGGTAAATCTCTAGAGATTGCTAATTTACCATAATTGGTGCACCTTGATATTTGTCTGTCCTTTTGATATATTTTTAAATAAGGGTGCTTGTCACCGTTTTCAAATTAAAAAAAAAAAAGGAAAAAAAGAATTTTCTATATGAGGAGCTTGTAGTAGAAGCACTTGTGCATATACAACATTAAAAGTTCCTATTTTACTTGGTTCTTTTCATTGATATGATTATTTTTGAAGTTCTCTAATATACAAATTCTAACCTGGCTAATAAGGTAAATATAATGATTAGACAATAAGAAAAGAAATAATATGATATCAATTAAACTAAATAAAATTCTGAACTACTTGGGACGACAAACACTCGTTGAGTAGGTTGAAACATTGCTTACAAGTTTGGCTTTATAATTTGTTTTTTAAGGTAAACAAATATTGAGTCCAGCCCATTTGTGTGTTGGATGAAATAAATGGTCTCCAAGCCCATGATGAAAAAAAAGAAGCTATGTAAATTAATGGAATGTCAAAGGCAAAAGAGTATCTCATGTGAATGTCCTATTTGTATAAAACTCTCATTCTTGGGATGAGAGAGTAAGTGGAAGATAGTGGGAAGAAGTTGAATGAGAAAAAGAGAGAGTGTGTGAAAGATAGGGCTCAAGGAGAAGGAGAAGATGATTAGGGCAAACTTGGCAAGAAGATCCCCAGCGATCGGCACAAGATTTCATCACATTCTTAGATAGAGAAACCTTGCTAGTAAGACACATAATCCATTGGGTTAATTCCCATTTTATCTCTTCTTGGAGTCTTTGTTTCCATCTTGTGTGAAGATGATGATGAATGCATGTGTTGGGAGACTCTCTTGTTGAACTCTCATGTCTTTGAGCTTATGTACCTCTAGTTAGCTAGAGAGATCTTTGTAAACTCCATTAATTGATATAATGGAAGCATTGTAAGATGCTCGAAGGATTCCCGTGGTTTTTCCCTCAATTTGAAGGGCTTCTACGCCAAAATTGGTGTCTTGTATTATATGCTTGCATTTTCGTCGTCTTTGTAGTTATTACCAACTTCAAGGTCACAAAGAGGGATTGTAATTGCACTCTTAAGGGTTGTATATAACCTAGGAGGGTCTCGAGAAAGTATAAAGGTCGCTTGAAATGGTTCAGAATGCATAAAAGTTGTCATATGGGCATACCATACGGCCGGTATAGAGACCGTATAGGTTTTCCAGAGAGTTTGCAATAAATCATATAGGCAGCATGCTGACCGTATAAAGACTGTATAAATGAACAGTAAATTGTCTTATTACCGTGAACCGTGAATTTTCTACAATACTTCTGCATAGTTTTTCACTGTTGCAGACAAGTAACCCCAATAAGTGGTATTAGAGCCTCAGGTTGTCAAAAGTGTTTCTTGTGATCTAAAATGGAAGGACATAATGCATATGGAATGATAAAATTAACCCAATCAATTATTCGATTTGGATGCGAAAGATGCAAGATTTGCTTATTGTAAAGGACTTGTACTTGCCAGTCATGGGCAAAGAAAAGCCAGAGAAGGTTGATGAGAGAATTTTATATACCCTATTGCATGATTCTCATATTCTTTTAGCATGTTTTTGTATAAACCGATGCTGAAGGTATGTTTGTTAATTGTTACAGATAATTAGGTTTTGGATTAAAAAAATGAATAGAGTTTAATTTAGGCGCAAAAAAGCATTGGAATGTACTTTTCAGGATAAGCACAGTCAAAAAGCACTCATGTGCCTCAGACCATGCTGTTTTCAGGACTTAAAGAATTCCAGCGCAACTACCTAAGAACACCCGTGCTTGGAAACACGGTCAGTAAGCACAGAGGTGCTTAAACCCTTGTACTTCACTAGGATCTACACAAATCAAAGAGCACAGTTTCACAACCACTAGTACCAACGGACGTGCTTACATACTGTGCACTTTACTAGGACTTTCATAGAATCGAGAGCATGGTCTTGCTTCTTCTAGTACCAGCGTGTTCTCAAAGTACAGGTGATAAGCATGGGCGTGCTTAAGCCCATGCACTTTTTAGGAATCATGCTGAGACTACTTCCATGACACCTGGAGGAAAGCACGGTCAAGAGCACTGCCAAGAGCACGGCCGTGCTTGCATCGGGAAAGGTGTTTTTAAGCCCTAAAGTTAGATTTTGGGCGGATCTTCTTTCTTCTTTTTGGAGGTGTGGGTTAGGGCAGAGCTTGGCATTATTCAAGTCCAAATCTGGTGGAGAGATCATTGTGGGATTGGAGGAAGCCGGTAAGATCATCATAGAGCACTCTCCGACGAGGATTGTGAAGCAAGAAGGGAGTCTTATGGATAACATTCTTTTCTCTTGTTGTTTTTCTTTGATGCATTGTAGAATCATGAGGGGCTAGCCGTATTTCGGTGCCCCGGATTATGAACCTTTACTTTTGATGTATTGATATCCATTGCTTTGGTTATTGAGTCTCTTTGTGATCTCACTCTTGTTTCTATTAATT
The DNA here is from genome assembly GCF_009730915.1 of Dioscorea cayenensis subsp. rotundata. Taxonomy (NCBI): domain Eukaryota; kingdom Viridiplantae; phylum Streptophyta; class Magnoliopsida; order Dioscoreales; family Dioscoreaceae; genus Dioscorea; species Dioscorea cayenensis. The sequence continues at coordinate 296,931 of NW_024087496.1, read as the reverse complement.
GTTCATCTTTGTGTCAATTACCTTAATGTTTGCATGTTACAAAACTTAACATGGAAATTACCGCTATCTGTGTGAGCATCGATGTGGCGTATATGTTCCGCGTAGTTGTAATTGCAATCAAGAAGCATGTTAACCTTAGTTCTTATCTGTTGTTTAGAGGATCATCTGTTGTTTCGTCTAGCTAGGGTACACATTAGGGAATGGGTTGAGTCCGCTTCGAGCCTTGAGTGAGAACGTACGTTATCAAACCCTCTGTAAGTTGACACCATGGTCCAAGGAGATGTACATGTAATTGTTGCTTAGTCAATACACTTGTCAATTGGATTAGTCCGGGCACTGTCCTTTCCACTGTTATCTTTTCAACCTAAAACCCTATCTCGCTTTCCTTTCTTTTCTTACATTGCTTTAATCGCTTTAAACTATTTTTCATCCAATCTCTTGAGTCGGCTAGATATTGGAAATAGAGCGAGTATTGAGAACTATACCAATCCCTGAGGATTCGACTACCCGATCCATTCGGGTACACTTTACTACTTATACAACCTGTGCACTTGTAATTACATAAAAGGGAGTATCAAGTTTTTAGAGCCGTTGCTGAGGATTGACAACTCTTAAGAAAGTTTACATTTTTAGTAATATAGCCATTTTCTTTACGTATATATTTCACTCTTTAATTTCTAATTTTTGTTTTTGTTAATTTTTTTTCAAGTATTCTTGTATGACCCGAGGAAGTTCCTCATCTCCACTTGCAAGCCTTGATTCATAATTAGAAAGAACACTACATAGAAGGTTAAGACAAGTGAATCTCAGAGAAACAAGCTTAATGGAGATCAGTGTTGAGGTTGACCAGAACAAGAAAATAGCTAGGATTCAGTAGAGAAGTATTTCAGACTATGCAAGGCCAAACTTGGAAAGAACAGGGTCTTGCATTGTTCACCCTTCTGTGGCAGCAAACAATTTTGAGTTGAAGCCCAACTTTATACACATAGTTCAACAGATGTGCCAATTTGATGGGTTTCAAGATGAAGACCCATATGCTCATCTATTGAGTTTCTTGGAGATCTGTGATACTTTCAAGGTAAACAACATGTCTAAGAATGTTGTTCACCTGCGACTCTTTCCATTCTCAGTGAGCGGAAGGACCAAGAAATGGCTAAATTCCTTGCCACAAGGGTTGATCACAACTTGGGCACAGTTGGCAGAGAAATTCCTTACCCGATATTTTCCTTCAGCAAAGATCATGAAGTTGAGAAGAGACATTTCTTCCTTTAGGCAGATGGAATCTGAGACCTTGTATGATACTTGGGAAAGGTAGAAGGAGCTATTAAGGAAACATCCACAACATGGAATTGTAGAATTGATGCAAATCCAAATTTTCTACATTGGGTTGAATGTTGCGACAAAACAGATGTTGGATGCAATAGTTGGGGGTTAGTTGTGCAGTAAATAGCCAAATGTTGCCTATACTCTAATCGATGACATGGCCTCTAATGGTTATCAATGGAGTTACGAAAGGAACAAACCAGTTAAGGCCAACAACATATATGAGGTTGATGCCATAACTACATTAACGGCTCAGGTGGAAGCCATATCAAAGAGGTTAGACACAATGCAAGTACAACCACAAAGCCCGATGATGAGTTGTGAGTCTTGGGGTAATCAAGCAGGGCCTAGTTCTCCTTCTTTTGATAGGAATGCTAGCATAGAACAGGTTGATTATGTAGGATGGAACAACAGCTTTCAAAACAATCCTTACAATGGTACCTATAATATTGGGTAGAGAAACCACCCTAATTTCTCATGGAACCATCCAGGGTAAGGATCACAAGGGAAATTCTTGCCATCACAACCTCAACCTATACCTCCTCGACAACTGCTTCCAAAAGAAAAGGGGCCGAGTCTTGAAACCTTGTTAGTAAGGTACATCTAACCGAATGATGTTTGCCTTACAGGGCATGAAAAGTTGATGAGGAATCAACAAGCATCCTTATAAAATTTGGAACAACAAGTTGCTCAAATCAGAAAGACGCTTGCTAAACAATCCTTGGGATCTCTTCCAAGCAACACAGAGGTCAATCCCAGTCACTTTGAGAAGTGGTAAGGATTTGGTACCCCCTATAGTTTAAGATACCGAAAAAACACCTGTTGTAAATCAAGAGACAGGAAATGCAGATAAACCTCTTGATTTGGATGTTGAGGAGAATAAGAAGGTCAGAGCAAGGACAAGGCTAGGATTCCTGAGTATCAACACAAGCTTCCCTATCCTGCTAAGGTTAAAAAGGATAAACAAGGCGAACAATTTAAGAAATTCCTTAAGATGTTCAAAACTTTGCACACTAATATCCTATTTGTTGAGGCTCTTGCTCAAATGCCTCACTATACCAAGGTTCTTAAAGAGTTGTTGACTAACAAGAGGAAGTTAGAGGAGATGGCCATTGTTGCATTAAGTGAGGAATGCTCTGTCATTGATGAGTGCATTTCATATCATATTTATTTACCCCTAATTCATTATTTTACTTATCCTTTAGCATAATTTTGGGTATATTCGGTGTTATTCTGGGTAAGTTGTTCCTTATGTAGGAATTTAGGGTTCAAAACAAGTTGGAGTGAAATCAGGGATGAAACAAGCAAAGAATGGAGATTTTTACAAAGTTCTTAAGCTGAACACAGGCAGAGCATGATCGTGCTCTGTCCCACTAATTATCTCAGCCTGAAGGATTGCCCAGTGATAATTCAAGCAGGGAGGGTGCTCTCAGGCCAAGCATGGTCTCAATATGACCGTGCTCTTCCCCCCTAATTATTCTAGTTTGAAGATAGTTTTTGTCAAACAAGGGAAGTACGAACAGGATGCTCCTAGCACAATCGTGCACAGGCGAAGCACTGGCGAAGCATGACCATGCCCATCCCCTTGATTCTCCAAGGAAAACACTTAGCTGATTCACTCAGAAATCTCAATGAGATAGCACGGTTGAAGCATAACCATGCTTAGACCAAATCGAGTCCGAAATCAGCCTTACAACTCCAGTTTCTAGGGTTTCACTCTCATCGTTGTTCGAGGATTTTTGCATTCTAGAAATCAGTGTCAAAGTGGGTCAAGAAGAGGAAATGGCATGATCCTAAAGTTGAAAGGAATTTCCCAGTGGATTTTTTCATTCTAGATTTGGATAACAAGGCTGAGGTATATTTAATCCATGGGTGACCATTTTTTGCAACTTCACAAGCTTTAATTGAATCAAAGATGGTCGAATGGTTTTGAGAGTGAGTGATGAAGAAGTTGTGTTTAAGTTGCGAGATGCTTTGAACCACTCTATGGATAATGCTGATACGTGTTATGCTTTGAATATTATTGATGACTATGTTTCTTATTTTGTGTAGGCCACGTGGATGAGGGATGAATTATCTGAACTGCTAGATAAAGAAGAACCTCTTGATGGATTAGTAGAAGAGATTCACCACCAAGGTAACATTAAAGATCATGAAAGGGCAATTCAGTTGGTCAATCATAGAACCTCTTGGAATAAGAAATGGTGGAAGAACTTTGCCACCATCAAGAAGAGAAAGTGCCCACCTACCACTCCCAAGTCTTGCATGTATCCCATAATTTGAAATGAGGGGGAAATTTGCTTAATCAAAACATTGACACCTTATTCATTTTTTCAGGCTACAAGAAATGATGGGGGAAATCAGTTCCATAACCCCCCTTTAGAGTTACAAGGTACGTCAAGCTAGTGATATTAAACAAGCTGGGAGGCAACCCAAGTGTCCTCTTTGTTTTGTTTTGTTTTTGTTTGATCAGTTTTCTTTGTCTGGGTGTTTGTTGTTGTCAGACTCAATTTTCCACTCAGTTTGGGTAGATTTAGGCTCAAAGTTGTTCATGGGTCTATTTTAAAGCTTTGTTTTTAAGTTAGTGGTTGTTTGGGAGTGAATTTGTTTTGTTCTACAACTTCCTTATTTTTTCCAAGACAAGCACGGTGTCACGCCCCGACCCTAGACGGGCACGTGGCAATCGCATGACAACAAGAAGTGGACCCTACAGCGTCCCACCTCCTAGTCACCATAAGGCTCAAAACAACTCTGCTAACATAACTTACTAAAGGAAAATACAAAGTTCACAACATGACCAACCAGGGTTCCAAATATAACCAAAAAGTATAAATACATGAATAGTACACAAAACTCAAGTCTAGTTGATCCATAAAGTTTACATGCACACTACACACTAACCTAAACAAGGGGAAAGCATGTCACTCTACTGCTTGCCCAGCACAACCCAGTCCAACGTCACAGTAGGAGAAAGGAGAAAAGAGAGTGGTGGTTAATAGACGTTACCCAGTGGGTGGTGTCAGCATAGATATAACAGAGTAATAAAGTATTTCAGATTATAGTAACCACGATAATAATAACATATAGAAGTAGTTCCAAGTATTCAGCAAGTTAACAGATAACACAATGATTCATAAATAGTACAGGTAAGTAATATTTTTCAACACATTAAGCACTGCTCAAAATATAGGCTGGCCTCAAACAATTCCCAAGCTAATCGTGACCGTGACTAGCTATAGGCCACCAAGGTGTTTTAAGATTTTTAAAATTCAAAATACTGCCTTCTTTGGTGTTAGCCACTGAGATTTCCATGTTGTGACCCCGGGTTTCTCACATACAAGACCCCCTGTCAATGGCTCCACGCACCTTTTGACCAAGGTAAACTTAGGGTTGATCACGCCGCCTCCCATCAGGCCGGACGGTGGAACCTCACACTGCAGTGTCAGACTGAAGTCCGCTATCACACAAATGAATAACAATGACACAAGCTGGCCTCAAACAATTCCCAAGCTAATCGTGATTTACAACACTAAATCACTGAAATTTCTTTACAAACATTCACACAAATGAATAACAATGACACTGGCTTCGATTTGAGCCCAAAAATAACTCAAACCAAGGTTTATTTCTAGGGTTTCAAAGATTTTCAAAAAATGTTTAAATATGAAGAAAATACAAGGAAAAAACCTTGGATCGAAGCCTTACCAAACTCAGAAGAATGAGAGGAAGATAATAGGAGTGTTGATTCTCTGAAAAAAGGCAAGCACGACCATACTATTTTAGGGCATTTTCTTTGTAAGGGAATAAACATAGTTACCTAGCACAACCGTGCTTCTCAGGTGTGCTTCCGCGTGACCGTTCCCCTTCCGATTCTCTTTCTATTTTCACCCACTAGCGTTGTCCACCATTTTCATTCTTTCTCCCGAGCCTCTATCTCTCATTTTTGGTCAGATCATGGTTTTCTTACCAAATTTTTGGACCTATTTTCTATTGGGTTCTCTCTCGTCCATTCTTTCTCTTCCTCGAGTAAAGGTATGTTCTCATCTTCAATTCTAGTCCTTTTTCAAATTTGTCATTCACCTTTCCAATCTCTTGAATTTCTTGTATGCATGCTTTGCCTACTTTGAAATGTTTGATTCATGATGATAGAACTAGAAACCATGCTTCCATGTTATTTTCTTGTTTGGGATGATGACTAAGCATAGACGTGTTTCCTTGGAAGCACGGGTGTTCTCTTTAGTGCCCTAAGGCTATTTCCAGAAAATCACACATGTGCTTTGACCTCTCAAGCACGGGCGTGCTTATGTGTGCTCTAAGAGATTTTTAGCTAAGCACGCCCTGTGTTCTCTTCCAGCAAGGCACATCCGTGTTGTTTATACAACACGACCATGTTTAGTTCATTTTTCTTGTGCATTGACTAGTATAATGATTTTTATACAGGATTATACCTAGGCAAAAGACATGTGCATCTAGGCACGTGCCTAAGCTGGCCAAGGGAGAGACAGTTCCTAGGCCGTCCTTACAGGCCATAATTTGGTGTACTAGTGCACTAGGTGTGGTACGATTGTTTGAGGTGGGATTTGCTAAGGAGGTTAAGCACCTCCTCAGTGCTGGGGTAAGGCGTCAGCTCTTCTCCATCACTGACACCACTTATAGAGAGCTGATGATGGAGGTCTTTGCATCATTTGAGCTCGAGAGAGGGATGGTTAGTTTTAACAAGGCAAGCACTATATAGTTCCAGGTATTTGGGGTCCTACACCGGATGAGTACAGAGTTCTCAGTCAGGCTGGGGTTATACAATGAGGAGTTCACCCGTACCCCAGCCTATGACACACTGCAGATCGAGCGCCGTTGAGGGAGTCTTAGGAGGTCTATTGGAGACGACTGGGCACATCCAGCAGGTATGGCCCCCGACGTTTGAAGGCCACCTTCCTTCGGTCTCCCACCTTCAAATATATCCACCATCTCCTTAGTCATTCCCTGACAAGCCTGGGTGATAGCACCGGAGTAGTTAGTCGAAGGGACTTTGACTATCTACTCAGCATGGTCGATGGTTTTCACCTCTACCTGAGATATGAGGTTGCCCTTGCTCTTCATCATCAAGGGTTGATCCCAAGATTGGAGTCATATTTTCTGGTCCTTACATCACCTGCACCATCTGGGGGATGGGTCTTCGAGAGGGAACCATCGGTATGAGGATCGAGGTCGACAGTGCCCTGATCACCATCGACACCCTTTGGGCTATGAGGATGGTGCAGGCTATCAGAACTTCGCACAGGACCTAATACCATGTCACCGGTGCCACTACCTTTGCTGCCCTTTCAGCTGCACCAGCTTCTCTGCATCCCCTTTAGCTCCTCTTTCCCCCTCGATGCCACCAACTCGATCCTTCACTAGCTAGGTCGCACCATGGATGAGTTTACTACTCTACTGGCGTTGGCTAGGCAGGAGCGTCATGAGGATCATCGTCCACCTTGGTCTACAGTTATCATCTCCACAGTCTTTTTAGTCCCCCGCATCACGATATATGGGGGTTAATACAGTTGATTTGGAGTCAGAGGAGTCCGAGGCCTCTGAATCTGAGGATGGAGATTACTCGAGGAGTGAGGAAGGACCTCCGTCAAGAGATGAGTCTGAGTCTGACTAAGCATCACTTTATCTTTTTATTTTAGTTGCTTATTTTTTCAGTTCTGGGACTTTGTATTTCATTTCCATGTTGGACTTGTACTTTTGATATAGTTAGAAAGGGAAGTCCCATGTGAAAATGTTTATCTTACTGCTTTATATATTTCATTTCAGCTCTTTATTTTGTTTTCTCTTAATTGTGCTTGAGCTTCAGATTGTACTCTTCTTGCTTTACAGGATGTCTGCTGTCTTTGGATTGATTGTTCTATTCATGTTGAGAGCAATTGATTGTTGTTCACGTAGAGAGCGGCATCATCATTCTCTGTGTCTAGGGAAGCCCTAATAACTTTCCTCAATCTTATTAATTGTCTTCTTTCCCTTGTATATGTGTGCTTGCATGGTTTATATTGAGGACAATCTTTTATATTTAGTGTGATGATGCATGACTTAGGATGATCTTTGACTTCTTGTTAGGGATTCACAAGACTAAGGGTGACACTAGAGTTAGTGTTATTTTATTATTTTAAATTTTTAGTTTCACCTGTGAGCGAAAACCTTTTCTTCTTATATGTTACCCTAGTTGTTGTTTTACTTGTATCCTAGGAAGGGTTTTAGCTTGTAGACCAAGTCTCTTGTGTTTGTGTAAAAAAAAATGTGTATAGGAAAGTCTGATTCGTTTGAATGATCTACCTATGTTTTGTAAATAATGTGTATAGAAAGATGGTAGAAAGAGCTATCTCCTTATGAAGTGTGAAAGCCACCCTTAAGTAGTTGCATCTTGGGCATCACCCGTGTTCACTTGATGACCTACCGAGGGAAAGGGCTACCTCTAGGGTGTATGAAGCTAATACCCATTTAGTTATGTGAAAATAAGGTCTTTTGAGCTAGTTTTTCTTCCAAGGTACATGGGGTACATATCTAGGGTAAATTCATACACAACTGAGAAGTATGGAGTATGGGTAAATGTCTTTCTTGTGGAACAAACTAAAAATGCACTAGTCTCTAGGGTTCCCTTGTTGTCTGTGAATTCCCTATCTTTTATGAGATCAGAGGTCATGGACTCATCTTCCTTTCTTGTGAACCTAGTGTTTTTCTTGAGGGAAAACAAATGATTAAGTGTAGGGGTATTTGATGAGTGTATTTTATATAGACATTTTATATACTCTATTGCATGATTCTCTTGTTCTTTTAGCATGTTTTTGTATAAACCAATGCTACTTAAGGTATGTTTGTAATTATTACAGATAATTAGGCTTTGAATTAAAAAGAAATGAATATAGTTGAATTTGGGCTCAAAACGGTGTTGGAATGCACTTTTCAGGGCAAGCACAGTCGAGGAGCACACTCGTGTTTCAGATCATGCTATTTTCAGGACTTAGAGAATTCCAGCACAACTGCCTAAGCACATCTGTGCTTTGAAGCACGTCAGCAAGCACTGGTATGCTTATGCCCATATACTTCATTGGGATCTGCACAAATTAGAGGATACAATTTCGCTGCCCCTAGTATGAGCATGTTGAGGGAGCACGGTCAGAAAGCACGGGTGTGCTTACGTGCCATGCACTTTATTGGGACTTTCATAGAGTTAAGATCATGGTCCTACTGCTCCTAGTAGCAACGTGTTCTCGAAGCATGAGTGACAAGCACGGGCGTTCTTGAGCCCGTGCACTTTTTAGGAATCGTGCTGAGACTATATCCAAGACACTTGGAGGAAAGCACGGTCAAGAACATGGCCGTGCTTGCATCAAGAAAAGTGTTTTTAAGCCCTAAAGTTAGATTTTGGGGGATCTTCTTTCTTCTTTCTGGAGGCACAGGTTAGGGCAGATCTTAGTATCATTCAGGGCTAGATCTTGTGAAAAGATCATTGTGGGATTGGAGAAAGCCAGCAAGATCATCATAGAGCACTCTCCGACGAGGATTGTGAAGCAAGAAGGGAGTCTTATGGATTCTCTTGTTACTTTTCTTTGATACATTGTAGAACCATAAGGGGCTAACCATCTTTCCATACCCTGGATTATGAACCTTGAATATTGATGTATTGACATTAGTTACTTTAGTTATTTAGTTTCTTTGTGATCTCCCTCTTGTTTATATTGATCGTTTATCTTTGTGTTGATTGCCTTGATGTTTGTATGTTGCAAAACTCAACGTGAGAATTGCCGCTATTTGCATAAGCATCAATGTGGCGTGCATGTTACCCATAATTATAATTATTGTTAAGAAGCATTTTAACCTTAGTTGCTTATCTGCTGTATAGAGGAGCGTCTATTGTTCCATCTAGCATGGGCATAGTTTAGGGAAAGGATTGAGTCTACTCCGAGCCTTGAGTGAGAACGTACATTATCAAACCCTCCGTAGGTGGTCACCATGGTCGAAGGAGATGTACATGTAATTATCGCCTAGTCAATACACTTGTTAAGGGGATTAGTTCAGGGGCACTATCCTTTCCATTGTTATCTTTTCAACCCAAAACCTGGTTTCTCTTTCCTTTTTTTATATTACATTACTTTTAATTGCTTCAAACTAGTTTTTATCCAATCTCTTGAGTAGGCTAGATACTAGAAATAGAGCAAGTATTGAGAGTTATACCAGGCCCTGAGGATTCGACTACCTGACCCATTCATGTACACTTTACTACTTGTACGACCTGTGTACTTGCGGTTACGCAAAAGGGCATATCAAAGGTAACTAAAGATAAATGGTAAATACTACATCTACAAGCCTCTACAATGATGAGGCAATGGGTAGATGTTAGTATATTTCATCATAGCTCTGAAGAAATCAAGGCTGATGAACTTTGGAAGATGTGATAAGTGCTTGTGCGATAAGAATGCGAAGTGTTCTTTTCTTATGATGAGTATTACTTTTATCGGGTTTTAACGCTAAAATGTGTGTATTTATGTTACTTTTATGCAGATAGGGTTGTGAGGCCGAATATTAGAGAAAGAAGCCAATGTGGATTGTAAATGCACCAATTGGAGGAAATCTTGAGAAGGTTCAAACGTGAAGACATAAGTCGGGTTCGAAATGTGGGAATGTGTGCCAACCTCCTCGTATTAAAGTTAGCACAACGATTTGGAGGGGCACAAGGACAGTCACATTCAAGCATTCCAGCTTGTGCATATATAACAAGATCTCCACCAACATGTTATACATGCACAATGGGCACAAGGGTTGCCCGTTTACATTACTTTGATGAAAGCATGGATTCGGGAGTGTTTCGGGCCGGTATTGTAGCAGGGCAATATAGCAGAACACTGTAGTAGAAACTGTTCACAGCCGGACGAAGAAGGATGAAAACAGAGAATCCACACGGGCGTGCATTAATTCCACACGCCCGTGTGAAAAATCCACACGGGCACCCACAGGGGCGTGTGGGTTCCCGATTCCAACCTTTTAAAAGCCGATTTTAGCCCTGATTTTCAGCATTCTTTTCTCCATCTTTTTCCCAACTTGAAAGGTATTGGCTAGGGATTTGGAGAGGTTCTACGGCTCCGACATCGCGCTCTATTTAGAAGAAGGTTAGTGAGAGAGCTTTCGTCGGTACCGATCCAGTGAGGTGTAGAGGAGGCCGGACAACGAGACCCTTAGACGAGTAGAGGACTCTCCACAAGACCATCGCCACGACTATCGAGGGGGTTTTTCTATGGATTCTTTTCTTTTACATTTGATTTCAATGATTGTAATTAGCTCCATGGAGAGCTAAATCCCTTAGTGGGTACTTGGGTATTTGTGAACCCTAGGATGTATTCGTTTCATTGAACCTCTTTATTATGCTTTCAATTAATTGATGTTTTATTTGAGTTCCAATCTTGAATGCTTGATTGTATGAATACTCCCTTAGAGTGACACTAGGTTGAGAGTTCTTGTTGGTAACCCTTGTGAGTGAGTGACACACCACGAGAGTTAGACAAAGCTAGATTAGAGAGGGTTGAAAGGGTGAGTTGAGAGGTAGCGGAGCGTCCCTTTTCCCCTCCAGTATGATTTATTCTACCTCTATTTCTTTAAGTTCTTTGCGGTCATAGTAGAGTGAATGGACTAAAGGATGACCTTCCACTGGGGGCTTAGTTGTGGGTGCAACGGAGTGAAGCATTGAAGTGATTTTAGCACCTAGGGGCTTAACGCGTGGCTAGGGACCTTCCACCTGAACCAAAGGATCAGGTCTACATCTAGGAAGATGATTTATCATTTGGAATCCCTAGAACTCATTGCAATTCTATACGAGTATGAGGTTGAGAGGTTATTCAATTTCTCCTCTGGGACATTATAGAGTTAGGCATGGTTGACCTTAGATTTGGGATCATGTATTTAAGGATCTCCACGACTCATTATTGCATCAGTTAGAAAGTATAATAGAGGGTTCTTGTACTTGAAACGATTGTCCTAGGTGGAACAATACCCGGGTACTCCATTTATATCGATTGCCTTACCTTCTCCTTTACTTGTGCTCTCTTTCTTGTTCTTTTACTTTTGTGTTATTTTACATCTTGTCACACATATCACTATTCATCTTTCACTTAGTTAAGAAACAATTTAAGTGTTTTTATTACCTACTCCCTGTGGATATGATACCTCACTCATCTGGGATTTATTACTTCTATAAACCCGTGCACTTACGGGACATATGCAAGGGGTGTTGTCAAGATGTTACAGGCTATATATGAGAAGAATACATTTAGGAACAAGGCCACAATCATTCAAATGCTTGTAAACTTGAAGTACAGAGATGGAAGAAGTATGACAGAGCATAGTAGTGACTTCCAGGGCTTAGTAAATCAATTAACCTCCATGAATATTTCTCTAAATATGAGTTGCAAGCATTGCTACTCCTAAGCTCCATACCAGATAGTTGGGAAACTTTGGTATTATCTCTAAGCACTTCAGACACCATATGGAAATCTAACCATGGAAATGGTTAAGGAAAAGTCTATTGAGTAAAGCGGCTAGGGAGGAAAGAAAATGTGAAACTTTTCGGGGTGTTCTTATTTTAGAAAAGCCGAAGGTCATGGTAGAAGCAAGGGCTAGTATCCTTCAAGTCATGGCAACAAAGATACATCCAGAAGCAGGCCAAAGAATAGGAAGAACATCAAGTGCTTTCACTATAAAAAGATGGGCCACATGAAAAGGGAGTGCAGGCTCCTTAAAAGAGAATAGAGTAATGGAAGTAAAAAGGAGAATAAGACTTATACAGTAGCTAAAGAGGGTGAAATCAGTTGTCATTTGTGATGATGATTGTATTAATCTTGTGAGCCAAGAGAATGATTGGGTGTTTGATTCAGGAGCTTTATTCCATGTCACTCCCCATGATAACTTTTTACTACCTACTTTAGTGGTGATTTTGGAAAATGTCAAAAATGGGTAACAGTGGTGTATCAAAAGTAGTGGGTATTGGAGATATTTACTTGGAGACCAATCAAGAGCTCAAGCTAGTACTTAAGGATTTTAGGCATGTTCTAGACATTGATCTAAATTTGATATCCATAGGAAGACTTGATGATGATGGGTTTTGTCGGTTGGTTTGGTGAGAGCAAGTGTAAGAACACCAAAGGTTTGTTAGTGGTTGCTAGAGGGAAGAAGGTAAACACACTCTATATTATGCAAGCTAAGTTACACATAGGAGAGTTGAATGCAATTCAAAAAGATGCAAGCATTAAGCTATGGCATAGAAGACTTAGGCATGTTAATGAGAAATGGCTACAACTTCTCTCCAAGAAGAATCTTCTACTAAATCTGTAAGGGGCATCTCTCGGACATGTGTGGATTACTTAGCAAGAAAAACACATAGAGTGACATTTCATTCACACCCCCAATCTAGTAAATCAAATATTCTTGATTTGTTACATCATCGATGTTTGTTCTATGTAGGATAGAACACTAGGAGGTGGACACTACTTTATGACTATCATTGATGATCACTCTCGGAAGGATTGGGCAACTATTTTGAAGACCAAAGATCAAATGCTTGATGTCTTTAGGGATATCCATGTTAAGGTTGAAAGGGAGACAAGAAAATAGTTGAAGGCAGTAATAATAGATAATGGTGGTGAGTATAGAAGACCGCTTTGAGGAGTACTCGTAGACTTGTGGAATCGAGCTTGAGAAGACTCCAGCTAAGACACCCCAACTCAATGGTGTGGTGAGAGAATGAACCGAACAATTGAAGAAAGGATCAAATGCATTCTCTCATGCAAAGCTTCCTAAGTCCTTTTGAGGGGAAGCTATGAGAATTGCAAAATGATATGATAAACTTTTTCTTTAGCGGCAGCTCTAGATGGTGATGTGCCGAATAGAGTGTGGAATAGGAAAGAGATTTCTTATACTCATTTGAGAGTATTTGGCTGCAGTACATTTGTTCACATTCCCAAAGATGAGATGTCCAAGCTTGATGACAAAGCGAAGTAGTGCATTTTCTTAGGTTATGGTCATGAAGACTTTGTGTACAGACTATGGGATTTGGTAAATAGGAAGGTTGTCAAGAGTAGAGATTTTGTATTTCTGGAATATCATATGCCTGACTTTGATGAGTAAGGGGAGAACTCTAGTTCCTCAATTGAGATTCCTATCAGTGTTAGTTCAGTTCCTCAGTTGAGATGTCCCAGAAAATGAGAATGATGTTGTTACGGATGAAGTTCCTCATGTTGAAGGTGTAAAACCAACTGAAGAAGTTGAAAAAACATCTCCAACACCACCAATTGAGACCCAAATGAGAAGGTCTACTAGAGATCTCCATCCCTCTAGTATATACAGTGTCAATAATTATGTTATGCTCAGTGATGGGTTGAGCCAGATACATATGATGAAGCCATGAAACATGAGAAGAAGTAGGAGTGGTTTTGAGCTATATAAGAGGAGATGAAATCCTTGTGTGAGAACCACACCTATGAATTGGTAAATTTGCCAAAGGGCATAAAGACACTCAAGAACAAGTGAGTGTGCAAGTTGAAGATTGAAACTAATATAGCTTACAACCAAAGTACAATGCGAGGTTGGTTGTGAATAGGCTCAGTCAGAAGAAAGGTATTGACTTTGAAGAAATATTTTCTCTAGTTGTGAGGATGTTGTGCTTGGTTTAGCTGCTATCTTAAATCTGGAGGTAGAAAAATTTGGAGGTGGAACAACTTGATGTGAAAACTGCATTCCTTCATGGTGATTTGGAGGAGAAAATATATATGGAGTAACCAGAAGGGTTCAAAGTCAAGGGCAAGGAAAATCTAGTGTCCAGATTAAGAAAGAGCTTGTACGGACTCAAACAAGCACCAAAATAGTGGTACAAGAAGTTTGATTAGTTTATGATACCTCAAGGGTACATTAGAACATCTGTTGATCATTGTGTGTTTGTGAAGAAACACTCAAATGATAACTTCATTATTGTTTTGCTCTATGTTGATGACATACTGATCCTTGGTCGTGATGCAAGCAAAATTGAAGAACTGAAGAGACAGTTGAGCAAGTCCTTTGCTATAAAGGACTTAGGTACAACGAAACATATTCTTGGCATGAAAATTTCTTGGGTAGGATGAATGGGAAGTTATGGTTATCTCAAGAAGCCTACATTGAGAAGGTTCTTGAGAGGTTCAACATGAGCACCGCCAAGGCTATTGATTCTCCACTTGCAGGTCATTTCAAACTCAGTTCAAGTCATTGTCTTTCAAGTACAAAGAGGAGGAGATGAGCCAAGTTCCATATGCATCCACAGCTAGCAGTTTGACATATGCCATGGTGTGTATAAGACCAGATATCGCTCATGTTGTTGGAGTTGTGAGTAGATTTCTCTTAAATCTGGGGAAGGAGCACTGGGTTGCAGTGAAGTGGATACTAAGATATTTAAGAGGTATTTCTTGGGTATGTTTGTGCTTTGGTAAATGTGAACCTATTTTGCATGGGTGTACACATTCAGAACTGGCAGGCGATATGGATTGTAGAAAATCAGTTTTAAGGTTCATGATAACTTTTACAAGGGGGAACTGTTTCTTGGCAGTCAAAGCTACAGAAGTGTGTTGTGCTATCCACCACAGAAGTTGACTACATTGCAATTACTGAGGGTTGCAAGAAGGCTTTGTAGATGAAGAAGTTCCTTGAAGAACCAGGTAGGCAATAGGAGAAGTGCACAATTTATTATGACAGTATCCATCTTTTCAAGAATTCAACATTCCATTCGAAGTCCAAGCATATCTATGTTAGATATCATTGGATTCAAAATGTTCTTGAAGCCAAAGGGTTGTACTTGGAGAAGATACACACTAGTGAGAATGAGTCCAATATGTTCACCAAGGCATTATCCAAGGAGAAGCTTGAAGCATGTTAGGAAAGAGCAGGGTTAGTAGAGCACCCAAATGATGCTGAGGGGGAGAATTGTTGAGTCCAGCCCATTTGTGGGTTGGATGAAATAAATGGGCTTCAAGCCCATGATGAAAAAAAGAGGCTATGTTAATTAATGGAATATCAAGGGCAAAAGGGTAATCTCATGTGAATGTCCTATTTGTGTAAAACTCTCATTCTTGGGATGAGAGAGTAAGTGGAAGACAGTGGGAAGAAGTTGAATAAGAAAGAGAGAGAGAGAGAGAGAGAGAGAGAGAGAGAGAGAGAATGAAAGATAGGGCTCAAGGAGAAGGTGATTAGGGCAAACTTGGCAAGAAGATCCCCGGTGATCAGTGCGAGATTTCATCACATTTGTGGGTAGAGAAACCTTGCTAGTAAGACACCTAATCCTTTGGGTTGATTCCCATTTTATATCTTCTTGGAGTCTTTGTTTCCATCTTGTGTGATGATGTTTATGAATGCATGTGTTGGGAGACTCTCATGTTGAACTCTCATGTCTTTGAGCTTGTATACCTCTAGTTAGCTAGAGAGATCTTTGTAAACTCCATTAATTGACATAGTTGAAGTATTGTAAGAGGCTCTAAGGAGTTCCATGGTTTTTCCCTCAATTCGAAGGGTTTCCACACTAAAATTGGTGTCTTGTATTGTATGCTTGCATTTTTCGTCATCTTTATAGTTATTACCTACTTCAAGGTCACAAAGAGGGGTTGTAATCACACTCTTAAGGGTTGTATTTGACCTAGGAGGGTCTTAAGCCCGTATAGAGGTCACTTGGAATTGTTCAGGGTTCATACAAGTTATCATATGGGCATATGGGAGGCCATATAGACATTCAGAGACTTTTCACTAGGGCATACGGGTGTCATACGACTGGTATAAAGGCCGTATAGGTTATCCCGAGAGTTTGCGATAAGTCATATGGGCTGCATGCCAACCATATAAAGATCATATGCATGAACAATAAATTACCTTAATACAGTAAACCGTGAATTTTCTACAGTACTTCCACAGAGTTTTTCACTGTTGCAGTGCAGTTAACTCCGATAACAAATTTGGTTAGTATTTATAATTTTTTAGTTACCAGTTAATATCCACATCACAAATACCACATTTTGGTCTATTGGCATTGGATTCCTAGCGTAAGACGTTCATGCCATTGCCCAGGAGGTGTGTTCAAATCTTAGCTTACATGTAGGTGGTGTTTGATTAGATATAGCTGAAAATGCAATGGATTTGTAATTACAATGTATTTGCAAATTCCTGTATTTGAAAGTATATAAGAGTTAAATCTAGTGTTTGGTTGAATGTATTTAAAGATGCTGGATTTCAAGATTTTTTGTTTGTTTGAAAGGATTTGTAAATCTGGATTTTGAAAATGTGTTTGGTTTGATGTATTTGTATGATACAAATACCTATGGTATGATTACCCCATCTTGGTGACCATTAAGTTTAATTAATTAAAAAAAATACCTTTTTAGATGTTATTGATTGTAGCAAAAATAATTGTGTATAATTTAATTAATTTAATATATGATTATGTTTTTAACAGTTATTTTTGTTTTTAATGATTGTATTAGATATATTACATACTTTATGGCATTTTCTATTAAAGCAAAACTTTGATAAAAATTTAATAATTGGCTATTACTTAAATCTCAAGTGAGATAAAACAATGTCTTTCTCTTTTATTTTTTATTTTTTTTATTTTTTCATTTTTTCCCTCACCACATAGTCATTATTTATTTATTTATTTATTTTGCACTTACCTACGTGTACATTAAATAATTTTTATATTAAATATGATAGCATATATTCAAGAACAAAACTTAAATAACAAAATAATGAGAACGATGATTGATTACCATTCTCTCTTGAATATCGGGCACATTTGCTACAAAAGTAAACACATCTCCATGATTTCTCACTTAAACAGAACAGATCATACCCGCCAGAGAAACAATATCAGAAAAGAGCACAATGTCAAAAACCAAATGAATGAGAAAGCAAACATAGAGAAAACATCATTCACACTTCAAACACAAAAATAACACAGTCTTACTGCCATACTAAACATAAAAAAAATGCCACAAAATCATCATCTACAACCTAGCGTTATACCACGATCTTGATCATCATCAGCGCCTTCCTCATTGGATTCAGCGTCATAGCAGCCAGGATCAACTACCAGCGCTTCTTCAGGCACCAGACGCTTCTTAGACGAGATGTGGACGAGAAAAATGAGGAGAATTGCCGGGTCATCTTCTCACATCACACACTCTCACTGTGAACCCTAGTTTTCCCTGACCTTTTTTACAAACCTTAACTCCCTCACATGATAGTCACGTGAGGGACATGAAAGTTCAAGATTTTGTTTTAGGCCCGATTCGGCCGTAAAACAAAATCCCTCACTTTCACTGTTGGCTGGATTTCAATTCTTTACTAGAAAATAAAATCCTTTCAAAGAAACAAAAGATTTTGCCAATTCTAGGGATTTGAAAATACATGGAGTTTTAAATCATGCCAAACAAGCACCACCTAGTGAAAACACAGAATTGAGATGCTAATTTTTTACCGTGCATGTCCTAATGTACTTGCCCACTTTACCAAATAATAATAATAATAATAATAATAATTAATATGTCACCTGATTTAAATTCAAAAGGTGAGGTTCTAATTTTTTTTTTAAATTCGAATTATTGCTATTGGACTCGGACTGAGTATGTAAGAAAGGAGATATTTTGATTTGTTTGACACAAAGAATGGAAACCATTCTCAAATGAGATGGTGTGATAACAAGATTTCCAGATGAACTAAGTGCCTTAAAAATGACACAGTGTTGTCTTAATTTAAGAATGAAAATAATTCATTTTAATTAATTCATTAAAAATTCATAGGTTCATGGATCATGTATTTACTTTATTTTAATTAATTTTTTTTTTTGATAAAATTGTTCATATTGTCCTTGCGCCTAAAGAAACAAAGAATAATTACATTTTAAAGCATTAACAGTTGTAAAGAAATATGAATACTTATGTTTGCAGAGCAGACCTATTAACATTTATCCTTCAAAACTAGAGATCTCTCAAACACAAGGTACCGTGATTACCATTGGGCCACACCCCGTTACTTAAACCACCACTTATTTCATGACATTCCACAAACAATTTCCATAAATGATTTGAAATTCTATGATTAAAAGAAACTAGAAAAAGTAATCTCTTCAAAAATAATTTAAAAAACCCGCAGTTATCTCTAAGCTTAAGGGCCAAAATGTTTTACATGTGTACCTTAAAAAGAAAATCTAGAGCTAAAAATCAAATTTTTTTTTTAAGGCCGCTGTTAAAAAATAGCCTCCAAACAAATGCAATCTCAAGATTATTTTAAATCATCAAGACCAATGCTATCCTGCAAAAGATCAAAGCACTGCAACTCATTAAACATGGATAAAATTGGTTAAGCAAAATATGGATGATTTTTTTACATGATGACGCTGCTCACCAAGAATTTATGATTCTGTCTAAGAAGTGAACTAAAAGTAGCACAGAATTTCTCCATATCTGCATTTGGATCATCCGATCCTCCAATAACCTCTAAGAATTTCTTCCTGTCAGGAGCAAGTTTCATGGTCATCTACAAAACATATAGCAAATGCAAATTTGGTTAACATAATTGGTTTTGTTGATGCAAAGAAGATGATGTAGAAGTAGAAAGGAAAGTGTAGATATAGAACTGTGAAATGCTTTTCGTATTTCATCAGATGTAATATGCAAATCTAAGAAAAAAATGCACAAATATTTTGCAATATAAGTGGAACAGAATACAATTTGGTAGGCACACACTATAAAAATAAAAACTAAAGACAAAGGTAAAATGGATTAATAAATCACTGCAAGTCAAACAGGCTTGTGACCAAAAATTTCATCTGGCTTTTGAACCATGGTAAGATTAAAACATATGAATACCTCTATCGTTTGAATCTTGGTCCTCCTGATCCATGTGTTTTCTGTGGCTTAGTTGTGGAATCTTCTGATCACTTGTTTAGATTTTGTCCTGTCAGTTTAAGAATCTGGAGAATGGTGGAACACATTGCTAACATCAAGACTAATCTGGTGGATCTTCTCACCAGTGGGTCTTGGTTAGATTTCTTTCATGATGGTAATTCCAAATTTGTGGCTTCAATCATTGCTGCTATTATATGGCAGATTTGGAAATGTCGTTGCAATCTTATTTTTAGACAGGAAAGGCCTGACATTTTCAAAATTGCTAATTGGGCTGTGCTTCATGTGCAAGATTTTTTGATCTCCCCTAACAGTTTCAAAATGCAGAATTATCTCATGAACAACAGGCCACATCCTGGTTTCATGGGAATTTTCTCAGCGGCAGCATGGAATACGGCTACAGGTAATGGGGGTCTTGGCTTTGTTTTGCTTGATTCTAATGCCACTGTCTGTTGTGCAGGTTTTGAACAAAGTAATTTCACCCGCATTTTGGATATGGAAATAAAAGCTTTAAACCAGGCTCTTTCTTACTCCAAAGAGGCAAGGGTCCGTGTCTCAAATGTCTACATTAGTTCGGTTGATTTATGGAATGCTATTCATCACATGGATAACGAAGCTGGTTGGCGTCATGCACATTCTGTCCACCGTCTGTGCGATCTTCTGCAACTCTCAAATCATGCTCGAGTAGAAGTCATCCCTCACCAGTGGAATCGCATTGCAGCTGCTTTGGCTGGTCACGGCATCAGATCACCACATCTGTCTCTCTTTCACAGAGGTTTGGAGAAACCCAAATGGCTCATGAAATTGATCTCTCAAGCTGGCTTTTCTTAAGTTTGGTTGTCTTGTTGTATCTTAGTTTACTCTTCTTACATAATAGTATACAGCAAATCATTTACAGAATGATGTCAACTATCAAGAGGAATAGCCTTACATTGTCAAGGGCTGATGATTTGCTGTATACTATTGTGTGCCTTCTATATAGAAGAGAGAGAAGACTTATCATGATCAAAGGCATATTGTGGTATTCTTGTGGAGATAACTCTGATATTGATGTAGCAGTGGAACTTGAACTAAGTAATTCATCACTTGTATATCCTATTTTGGAGGCAACCAATTTTGAAGTGGCGCATGAAGACATGTTACAGGCTCAAAGAAAAATAAATAAATATATTGATGTTGATTCCAAATGAAATTTTTGTTTCCTTGACAAGTTAACTCTTATGATATAGCTTAATGTATTTTGTGGACTTGTATGATATGGTTAAATGTATACCATGAACTTAATAATTTGCTATAGGAAACTTGTGGAATGGACCAATATATGATGAATGCTTTCTTTCTTTCTTTCTTTTCTTTTTTTTTTTTTGTTTTTTGATATATAACCTATTCTCATGTAGAATTAAGAACTACATATTGTGATAATTGACATATTCTTTTCTGATTGTGCAAACATGGTCATAGATAAATACATACAAGCATATGTGTGTGTGTAGACATGCACATATATACATACATACATATAGCTATGCCGTCTTATTTGGCTTTTATTAAATTCACAAGTTGAAAACTCTCTAACACTTGGTACTTGATGACACCCGTATCTATGTTGTAGTAAACTGATCATTCATCATTCACTATCTCAAAGGATCCTTATATGGCCTTAAAACAAGCATCTCATGTGTGGCTTGCTAAATTCTAAAGCATGATCTCGATTGCCAACTTCTTTCAGAATAAAAATAATTCTTTCTTTGTTCTTGCAGACTACATCATGTGGTATCACCATACTTTGATTTAAGTAGATGATATTGTGATTACCGGTAGCGAGTCAAAAGGCATTGAGTGCATTCAACAAGTTCCTAATTCTTCCTTTCAGATGAAAGATCTTGGCAAGCTAAATTATTTTCTTGGGTTATTAGAAGCTTATGTGACTCCTAGCGGTATTTATTCAATCAAACAGGAATACTTGGTGGATTTTTTAGATCATGCTCCTTTATCTGCTGCTCATTCAATAGGTACGCTAATGGAAGTAAATCTGAAAGTGCATAAGAGAAACATGAACTTGTTTTTGATTATTCTACTGGTGTATTATGGAAGTCTTCTATAACAGACATTTACTTGTGTGAATATCTCCTGTTTAGTTAATCTTGTTAGTCAATTCTTGACATCCCTTTGCACCTTCATCTTACCACAATCAATCACATTCTTCGATTTCTCAAGGCCATTTCTCACTGTGGATGATTATCTCGTAGTGATTCTTCTATGACCACGACTGCATATGTTGATCATGATTGAGGCAGTTTTCCTAACATTCATAGATCAACTACTAGATGGTGTGTTCATTTTGGCTCTATTCTCAATTCTTAGAAATGTGAAAGGTAAGATTGAGTCTCCTGTTCTTCTATGGAAGCATAATGTCATGCTATGCCTTTTGCTTGTTCTGATTATTGATTGGGTCCTCAATTTACAGTTACCATATGTAATCCAAGTCAACTTCTGTAAATTAAGCCTAAGCCCCTAGTTAGCTAGGGTTTCAAATGTCTTAATATTATTTGTCCCTCCACCTTGAGCATACCTTCTCATTTGTACTTTTATTTTAATTTCTATATGGATATTTCACTTCAGTCATACCTAATAGAGAAATTTGTTTCAAGTCTTTTGCCTTCTAGTTTGTCACATGATTCAGGTCTTGTCTAGCAGCTTATTTTTGCATTTAGGCACATCATATATTTTGATTTTTTTTTCTTGGACTAGGTTTGATTTTTTTTTTTTTACCTTCATGCCCATTAACTCCTAGATTATGGAAAAGTGGTTGAATTTCATTTAATTAGCTCTTGCAAATGCACTTGACTTGTCTGCTAATTCACCTAATCTTAAGCTATTCATGTTTTCAGATAAGTTTGGAGCTGCATTGGCACTCGTAAAGTCTGATATAGAATGTAACATTTTGGTAGGAAATTGATTCTGTTTATTAGCTATAAATCTGCTGAAAAATGCTACTTTGGTTATCTATTCTATAATATATTAAAATACTTGGCTTTGAACTGCACCATGAAATGAAGCAATTCTTTTATTTGATTTGTAATTTTTCATCACCCCTTTAATGCTTATTGCTTAGTTTACTCATGCAGAGATTGGAAGCAAAATATAATTCTGATCCATCAAAATTTGATCTCCTGTACAACATTGTGAACGCAGAAGTGGAAACTGGAACAGCAGAAGCTTCCTCTAGCTGTACCAATGCCCTTCTTTGGCTGACTAGGTTCCCATCATATGTTTTCTATGACATTGTTTCTTCATTTTAATAGTTCTTTTAGTCCAATTCCTTCTCATCAGTACCTTGTCTTAAATCGTCAATATTGTTAATGAAACTAATTAAGTATTTGCTTGCATTTTTTGTTTTGGTCTATTGATGTATTTATGCATGTTCCCATCAATTTCAGGGCATTAGACTTTATTGTGGAACTATTCCACAACTTGCTTGAACATCCAGATTGGACAATGGCACAAGATTGTACAAATTCCTATGCCAATACTGCTTTTATGGTAATGTTTTTAGACTTTTTGATATTATGTAGATTGCTTAAGTGGCTACTATGTCAAAAAAACATTTCTTAGCCAGAGTCAATTACTAACTTTTTTAGCTTTGTTTATGTGACACAACAAGCAAATCTATACCAATTAATTTTACACTGAAACTATCCTAGATTCTAGCTTGCTATTGGAATATATTTAGTATGTAAACGTATCTTGTGATCACATGTTTAATAGATTATTTCGAATGTTTTGTATATTAAATCACACTATTATTAAGTAATAGGTAAGTCCCTATAATCAAGAGTCCAAGTATAGTATGAACGTGAATAACCTATTGTCATATAGTTTGATTATTAGAATATGTAATTTTTTTTTATTATTTTCGCCTCCTTGATATTCCTTTTCCCATACCATGATCTCCTGTTTTAGTTTCAACACTTGTGACTTCTTATATTTCACTGTCTAGAGTGCCCATATTGCTTTGGAATGCTTTGAGAATCTCTTGTAATACTTTCTTAAGTACCCTATTGAAATATTCGCCTTTTTTTGGGGAAGAGCTACCGGAGTAGCTAAATTTTATTAAAAATAAAATAAAGGTTCACAAGAAACGTTCGAAAAGAAAAACAGAAAACAAACACAGAAACACAAGAAAAAACGACAAAAGAAAGGAAAGAAGAGTAAACTAAGATACAACAAGACAACCAAACTTAAGAAAAAGCCCGACTTGAGAGATCAATTTCATGAGCCATTTGGGTTTCTCCAAACCTCTGTGAAAGAGAGACAGATGTGGTGATCTGATGCAGTGACTCGACCAAAGCGACTGCAATGCGATTCCACTGGTGAGGGATGACTTCTACTCGAGCATGATTTGAGAGTTGCAGAAGATCGCATAGACGGTGGATAGAATGTGCATGACGCCAACCAGCTTCGTTATCCATGTGATGAATAGCATTCCATAAATCAACCGAACTAATGTAGACATTTGAGACACGGACCCTTGCCTCTTTGGAGTAAGAAAGAGCCTGGTTTAAAGCTTTTATTTCCATATCCAAAATGCGGGTGAAATTACTTTGTTCAAAACCTGCACAACAGACAGTGGCATTAGAATCAAGCAAAACAAAGCCAAGACCCCCATTACACGTAGCCGTATTCCATGCTTCGCTGAGAAAAATTCCCATGAAACCGGGATGTGGCCCGTTGTTCATGAGATAATTCCGCATTTTGAAACCGTTAGGGGAGATCAAAAAAATCTTGCACATGAAGCACGACCTCAATTAGCAATTTTGAAAATGTCAGGCCTTTCCTATCTAAAAATAAGATTGCAACGACATTTCCAAATCTGCCATATAATAGCAGCAATGATTGAAGCCACAAATTTGGAATTACCATCATGAAAGAAATCTAACCAAGACCCATCGGTGAGAAGATCCACCGATTAGTCTTGATGTTAGCAATGTGTTCCACCATTCTCCAGATTCTTAAACCCGGCAGGGACAAAATCTAAACAAGTGATCAGAAGATTCCACAACTAAACCACAGAAAACACATGGATCAGGAGGACCAAGATTCAAACGATAGAGGTATTCATATGTTTTAATCTTACCATGGTTCAAAAGCCAGATGAAATTTTTGGTCACAAGCCTGTTTGACTTGCAGTGATTTATTAATCCATTTTACCTTTGTCTTTAGTTTTTATTTTTATAGTGTGTGCCTACCAAATTGTATTCTGTTCCACTTATATTGCAAAATATTTGTGCATTTTTTTCTTAGATTTGCATATTACATCCGATGAAATACTGAAAAAGCATTTCACGCTTCTATATCTACACTTTCCTTTCTACTTCTACATCATCTTCTTTGCATCAACAAAACCAATTATGTTAACCAAATTTGCATTTGCTATATGTTTTGTAGATGACCATGAAACTTGCTCCTGACAGGAAGAAATTCTTAGAGGTTATTGGAGGATCGGATGATCCAAATGCAGATATGGAGAAATTTGCGTGCTACTTTTTAGTTCACTTCTTAGACGTAATCATAAATTCTTGGTGAGCAGCGTCATCATGTAAAAAAATCATCCATATTTTTGCTTAACCAATTTTTATCCATGTTTAATGAGTTGCGATGCTTTTGATCTTTTGCAGGATAGCATTGGTCTTGATGATTTAAAATAATCTTGAGATTGCATTTGTTTGGAGGCTATTTTTTAACAGCGGCCTTAAAAAAATTTGATTTTTAGCTCTAGATTTTCTTTTTAAGGTACACATGTAAAACATTTTGGCCCTTAAGCTTAGAGATAACTGCGGGTTTTTTAAATTATTTTTGAAGAGATTACTTTTTCTAGTTTCTTTTAATCATAGAATTTCAAATCATTTATGGAAATTGTTTGTGGAATGTCATGAAATAAGTGGTGGTTTAAGTAACGGGGTGTGGCCCAATGGTAATCACGGTACCTTGTGTTTGAGAGATCTCTAGTGAAGGATAAATGTTAATAGGTCCGCTCTGCAAACATAAGTATTCATATTTCTTTACAACTGTTAATGCTTTAAAATGTAATTATTCTTTGTTTCTTTAGGCGCAAGGACAATATGAACAATTTTATCAAAAAAAAAAATTAATTAAAATAAAGTAAATACATGATCCATGAACCTATGAATTTTTAATGAATTAATTAAAATGAATTATTTTCATTCTTAAATTAAGACAACACTGTGTCATTTTTAAGGCACTTAGTTCATCTGGAAATCTTGTTATCACACCATCTCATTTGAGAGGGGTTTCCATTCTTTGTGTCAAACAAATCAAAATATCTCCTTTCTTACATACTCAGTCCGAGTCCAATAGCAATAATTCGAATTTAAAAAAAAAATTAGAACCTCACCTTTTGAATTTAAATCAGGTGACATATTAATTATTATTATTATTATTTGGTAAAGTGGGCAAGTACATTAGGACATGCACGGTAAAAAATTAGCATCTCAATTCTGTGTTTTCACTAGGTGGTGCTTGTTTGGCATGATTTAAAACTCCATGTATTTTCAAATCCCTAGAATTGGCAAAATCTTTTGTTTCTTTGAAAGGATTTTATTTTCTAGTAAAGAATTGAAATCCAGCCAACAGTGAAAGTGAGGGATTTTGTTTTACGGCCGAATCGGGCCTAAAACAAAATCTTGAACTTTCATGTCCCTCACGTGACTATCATGTGAGGGAGTTAAGGTTTGTAAAAAAGGTCAGGGAAAACTAGGGTTCACAGTGAGAGTGTGTGATGTGAGAAGATGACCCGGCAATTCTCCTCATTTTTCTCGTCCACATCTCGTCTAAGAAGCGTCTGGTGCCTGAAGAAGCGCTGGTAGTTGATCCTGGCTGCTATGACGCTGAATCCAATGAGGAAGGCGCTGATGATGATCAAGATCGTGGTATAACGCTAGGTTGTAGATGATGATTTTGTGGCATTTTTTTTTTATGTTTAGTATGGCAGTAAGACTGTGTTATTTTAGTGTTTGAAGTGTGAATGATGTTTTCTCTATGTTTGCTTTCTCATTCATTTGGTTTTTGACATTGTGCTCTTTTCTGATATTGTTTCTCTGGCGGGTATGATCCGTTACATTTTAAGTGAGAAATCATGGAGATGTGTTTACTTTTGTAGCAAATGTGCCCAATATTCAAGAGAGAATGGTAATCAATCATCGTTCTCATTATTTTGTTATTTAAGTTTTGTTCTTGAATATATGCTATCATATTTAATATAAAAATTATTTAATGTACACGTAGGTAAGTGCAAAATAAATAAATAAATAAATAATGACTATGTGGTGAGGGAAAAAAATGAAAAAAATAAAAAAAATAAAAAATAAAAGAGAAAGACATTGTTTTATCTCACTTGAGATTTAAGTAATAGCCAATTATTAAATTTTTATCAAAGTTTTGCTTTAATAGAAAATGCCATAAAGTATGTAATATATCTAATACAATCATTAAAAAAACAAAAAAATAACTCGTTAAAAAAACATAATCATATATTAAATTAATTAAATTATACACAATTATTTTTTTGCTACAATCAATAACATCTAAAAAAAGGTATTTTATTTTTAATTAATTAAACTTAATGGTCACCAAGATGGGGTAATCATACCATAGGTATTTGTATCATACAAATACATCAAACCAAACACATTTTCAAAAATCCGAGTTTACAAATCCTTTCAAACAAACAAAAAATCTTGAAATCCAGCATCTTTAAATACATTCAACCAAACACTAGATTTAACTCTTATATACTTTCAAATACAGGAATTTGCAAATACATTGTAATTACAAATCCATTGCATTTTCAGCTATATCTAATCAAACACCACCTACATGTAAGCTAAGATTTGAACACACCTCCTGGGCAATGGCATGAACGTCTTACGCTAGGAATCCAATGCCAATAGACCAAAATGTGGTATTTGTGATGTGGATATTAACTGGTAACTAAAAAATTATAAATACTAACCAAATTTGTTATCGGGAGTTAACTGCACTGCAACAGTGAAAAAAACTCTGTGGAAGTACTGTAGAAAATTCACGGTTTACTGTATTAAGGTAATTTATTGTTCATGCATATGATCTTTATATGGTTGGCATGCAGCCCATATGACTTATCGCAAACTCTCGGGATAACCTATACGGCCTCTATACCCGTCGATGACACTCTGTGATGCCCTAGTGAAAAGTCTCTGAATGTCTATATGGCCTCCCATATGCCCATATGATAACTTGTATGAACCCTGAACAATTCCAAGTAACCTCTATACGGGCTTAAGACCCTCCTAGGTCAAATACAACCCTTAAGAGTGTGATTACAACCCCTCTTTGTGACCTTGAAGTAGGTAATAACTATAAAGATGACGAAAAATGCAAGCATACAATACAAGACACCAATTTTTAGTGTGGAAACCCTTCGAATTGAGGGAAAAAAACCATGGAACTCCTTAGAGCCTCTTACAATACTTCAACTATGTCAATTAATGGAGTTTACAAAGATCTCTCTAGCTAACTAGAGGTATACAAGCTCAAAGACATGAGAGTTCAACATGAGAGTCTCCCAACACATGCATTCATAAACATCATCACACAAGATGGAAACAAAGACTCCAAGAAGATATAAAATGGGAATCAACCCAAAGGATTAGGTGTCTTACTAGCAAGGTTTCTCTACCCACAAATGTGATGAAATCTCGTGACCGATCACCGGGGATCTTCTTGCCAAGTTTGCCCTAATCACCTTCTCCTTGAGCCCCTATCTTTCATTCTCTCTCTCTCTCTCTCTCTCTCTCTCTCTCTTTCTTATTCAACTTCTTCCCACTGTCTTCCACTTACTCTCTCATCCCAAGAATGAGAGTTTTACACAAATAGGACATTCACATGAGATTACCCTTTTGCCCTTGATATTCCATTAATTAACATAGCCTCTTTTTTTCATCATGGGCTTGAAGCCCATTTATTTCATCCAACCCACAAATGGGCTGGACTCAACAATTCTCCCCCTCAGCATCATTTGGGTGCTCTACTAACCCTGCTCTTTCCTAACATGCTTCAAGCTTCTCCTTGGATAATGCCTTGGTGAACATATTGGACTCATTCTCACTAGTGTGTATCTTCTCCAAGTACAACCCTTTGGCTTCAAGAACATTTTGAATCCAATGATATCTAACATAGATATGCTTGGACTTCGAATGGAATGTTGAATTCTTGAAAAGATGGATACTCGTCATAATAAATTGTGCACTTCTCCTATTGCCTACACCGGTTCTTCAAGGAACTTCTTCATCTACAAAAGCCTTCTTGCAACCCTCAGAATTGCAATGTAGTCAACTCGTGGTGGATAGCACAACACACTTCTGTAGCTTTGACTGCCAAGAAACAGTTCCCCCTTGTAAAAGTTATCATGAACCTTAAAACTGATTTTCTACAATCCATATCGCCCTGCCAGTTCCGAATGTGTACACCCATGCAAAATAGGTTCACATTTACCAAAGCACAAACATACCCAAGAAATACCTCTTAAATATCTTAGTATCCACTTCACTCGCAACCCGAGTGCTCCTTCCCCGATTTAAGAGAAATCTACTCACAACTCCAACAACATGAGCGATATCTGGTCTTATACACACCATGGCATATGTCAAATCTGCTAGCTGTGGATGCATATGGAACTTGGCTCATCTCCTCCTCTTTGTACTTGAAAGACAATGACTTGAACTGAGTTTGAAATGACCTGCAAGTGGAGAATCAATAGCCTTGGCGGTGCTCATGTTGAACCTCTCAAGAACCTTCTCAATGTAGGCTTCTTGAGATAACCATAACTTCCCATTCATCCTACCCAAGAAATTTTCATGCCAAGAATATGTTTCGTTGTACCTAAGTCCTTTACAGCAAAGGACTTGCTCAACTGTCTCTTCAGTTCTTCAATTTTGCTTGCATCACGACCAAGGATCAGTATGTCATCAACATAGAGCAAAAGAATAATGAAGTTATCATTTGAGTGTTTCTTCACAAACACACAATGATCAACAGATGTTCTAATGTACCCTTGAGGTATCATAAACTAATCAAACTTCTTGTACCACTATTTTGGTGCTTGTTTGAGTCCGTACAAGCTCTTTCTTAATCTGGACACTAGATTTTCCTTGCCCTTGACTTTGAACCCTTCTGGTTACTCCATATATATTTTCTCCTCCAAATCACCATGAAGGAATGCAGTTTTCACATCAAGTTGTTCCACCTCCAGATTTTTCTACCTCCAGATTTAAGATAGCAGCTAAACCAAGCACAACATCCTCACAACTAGAGAAAATATTTCTTCAAAGTCAATACCTTTCTTTTGACTGAGCCTATTCACAACCAACCTCGCATTGTACTTTGGTTGTAAGCTATATTAGTTTCAATCTTCAACTTGCACACTCACTTGTTCTTGAGTGTCTTTATGCCCTTTGGCAAATTTACCAATTCATAGGTGTGGTTCTCACACAAGGATTTCATCTCCTCTTATATAGCTCAAAACCACTCCTACTTCTTCTCATGTTTCATGGCTTCATCATATGTATCTGGCTCACCCCATCACTGAGCATAACATAATTATTGACACTGTATATACTAGAGGGATGGAGATCTCTAGTAGACCTTCTCATTTGGGTCTCAATTGGTGGTGTTGGAGATGCTTTTTCAACTTCTTCAGTTGGTTTTACACCTTCAACATGAGGAACTTCATCCGTAACAACATCATTCTCATTTTCTGGGACATCTCAACTGAGGAACTGAACTAACACTGATAGGAATCTCAATTGAGGAACTAGAGGTCTCCCCTTACTCATCAAAGTCAGGCATATGATATTCCAGAAATACAAAATCTCTACTCTTGACAACCTTCCTATTTACCAAATCCCATAGTCTGTACACAAAGTCTTCATGACCATAACCTAAGAAAATGCACTACTTCGCTTTGTCATCAAGCTTGGACATCTCATCTTTGGGAATGTGAACAAATGTACTGCAGCCAAATACTCTCAAATGAGTATAAGAAATCTCTTTCCTATTCCACACTCTATTCAGCACATCACCATCTAGAGCTGCTGCTAAAGAAAAGTTTATCATATCATTTGCAATTCTCATAGCTTCCCCTCAAAAGGACTTAGGAAGCTTTGCATGAGAGAATGCATTTGATCCTTTCTTCAATTGTTCAGTTCATTCTCTCAGCCACACCATTGAGTTGGGGTGTCTTAGCTGGAGTCTTCTCAAGCCTGATTCCACGAAGTCTACAGTACTCCTCAAACGGTCTTCTATACTCACCACCATTATCTATTATTACTGCCTTCAACTATTTTCTTGTCTCCCTTTCAACCTTAACATGGATATCCCTAAAGACATCAAGCATTTGATCTTTGGTCTTCAAAATAGTTGCCCAATCCTTCCGAGAGTGATCATCAATGATAGTCATAAAGTAGTGTCCACCTCCTAGTGTTCTATCCTACATAGAACAAACATCAGTATGTAACAAATCAAGAATATTTGATTTACTAGATTGGGGGTGTGAATGAAATGTCACTCTATGTGTTTTCTTGCTAAGTAATCCACACATGTCTGGAGAGATGCCCCTTACAGATTTAGTAGAAGATTCTTCTTGGAGAGAAGTTGTAGCCATTTCTCATTAACATGCCTAAGTCTTCTATGCCATAGCTTAATGCTTGCATCTTTTTGAATTGCATTCAACTCTCCTATGTGTAACTTAGCTTGCATAATATAGAGTGTGTTTACCTTCTTCCCTCTAGCAACCACTAGCAAACCTTTGGTGTTCTTACACTTGCTCTCACCAAACCAACTGACAAACCCATCATCATCAAGTCTTCCTATGGATATCAAATTTAGATCAATGTCTAGAACATGCCTAAAATCCTTAAGTACTAGCTTGAGCTCTTGATTGGTCTCCAAGTAAATATCTCCAATACCCACTACTTTTGATACACCACTGTTACCCATTTTGACATTTCCAAAATCACCACTAAAGTAGGTAGTAAAAAGTTATCATGGGGAGTGACATGGAATAAAGCTCCTGAATCAAACACCCAATCATTCTCTTGGCTCACAAGATTAATACAATCATCATCACAAATGACACTGATGTCACCCTCTTTAGCTACTGTATAAGTCTTATTCTCCTTTTTACTTCCATTACTCTATTCTCTTTTAAGGAGCCTGCACTCCCTTTTCATGTGGCCCATCTTTTTATAGTGAAAGCACTTGATGTTCTTCCTATTCTTTGGCCTGCTTCTGGATGTATCTTTGTTGCCATGACTTGAAGGATACTAGCCCTTGCTTCTACCATGACCTTCTGGCTTTTCTAAAATAAGAACACCCCCGAAAGTTTCACATTTTCTTTCCTCCTAGCCTCTTTACTCAATAGACTTTCCTTAACCATTTCCATGGTTAGATTTCCATATGGTGCTGAAGTGCTTAGAGATAATACCAAAGTTTCCCAACTATCTGGTATGGAGCTTAGGAGTAGCAATGCTTGCAACTCATATTTAGAGAAATATTCATGGAGGTTAATTGATTTACTAAGCCCTGGAAGTCACTACTATGCTCTGTCATACTTCTTCCATCTCTGTACTTCAAGTTTACAAGCATTTGAATGATTGTGGCCTTGTTCCTAAATGTATTCTTCTCATATATAGCCTGTAACATCTTGACAACGCTCCCTTGCATATGTCCCGCAAGTGCACGGGTTTATAGAAGTAATAAATCCCAGATGAGTGAGGTATCATATCCACAGGGAGTAGGTAATAAAAAAACACTTAAATTGTTTCTTAACTAAGTGAAAGATGAATAGTGATATGTGTGACAAGATGTAAAAATAACACAAAAAGTAAAAGAACAAGAAAGAGAGCACAAGTAAAGGAGAAGGTAAGGCAATCGATATAAATGGAGTACCCGGGTATTGTTCCACCTAGGACAATCGTTTCAAGTACAAGAACCCTCTATTATACTTTCTAACTGATGCAATAATGAGTCGTGGAGATCCTTAAATACATGGTCCCAAATCTAAGGTCAACCATGCCTAACTCTATACATGTCCCAGAGGAGAAATTGAATAACCTCTCAACCTCATACTCGTATAGAATTGCAATGAGTTCTAGGGATTCCAAATGATAAATCATCTTCCTAGATGTAGACCTAATCCTTTGGTTCAGGTGGAAGGTCCCTAGCCACAGTTAAGCCCTAGGTGCTAAAATCACTTCAATGCTTCACTCCGTTGCACCCACAACTAAGCCCCAGCGGAAGGTCATCCTTTAGTCCATTCACTCTACTATGACCGCAAAGAACTTAAAGAAATAGAGGTAGAATAAATCATACTGGAGGGGAAAAGGGACGCTCCGCTACCTCTCAACTCACCCTTTCAACCCTCTCCAATCTAGCTTTGTCTAACTCTCGTGGTGTGTCACTCACTCACAAGGGTTACCAACAAGAACTCTCAACCCTAGTGTCACTCTAAGGGAGTATTCATACAATCAAGCATTCAAGATTGGAACTCAAATAAAACATCAATTAATTGAAAGCATAATAAAGAGGTTCAATGAAACGAATACATCCTAGGGTTCACAAATACCCAAGTACCCACTAGGGGATTTAGCTCTCCATGGAGCTAATTACAATCAATGAAATCAAATGTAAAAGAAAAGAATCCATAGAAAAACCCCCTCGATAGTCGTGGCGATGGTCTTGTGGAGAGTCCTCTACTCGTCTAAGGGTCTCGTTGTCCGGCCTAGGATACACCTCACCGGATCGGTACCGACGAAAGCTCTCTCACTAACCTTCTTCCAAACAGAGCGCGATGTCGGAGCCGTAGAACCTCTCCAAATCCCTAGCCAATACCTTTCAAGTTGGGAAAAAGATGGAGAAAAGAATGCTGAAAATCAGGGCTAAAATCGGCTTTTAAAGGGTTGGAATCGGGAACCCACACGCCCCTGTGGGTGCCCGTGTGGATTTTTCACACGGGCGTGTGGAATTAATGCACGCCTGTGTGGATTCTCTGTTTTCATCCTTCTTCATCCGGCTGTGAACAGTTTCTACTACAGTGTTCTGCTATATTGCCCTGCTACAATACCGGCCCGAAACACTCCCGAATCCATGCTTTCATCAAAGTAATGTAAACGGGCAACCCTTGTGCCCCTTGTGCATGTATAACATGTTGGTGGAGATCTTGTTATATATGCACAAGCTGGAATGCTTGAATGTGACTGCCCTTGTGCCCCTCCAAATCGTTGTGCTAACTTTAATACGAGGAGGTTGGCACACATTCCCACATTTCGAACCCGACTTATGTCTTCACGTTTGAACCTTCTCAAGATTTTCTCCAATTGGTGCATTTACAATCCACATTGGCTTCTTTCTCTAATATTCGGCCTCACAACCCTATCTGCATAAAAGTAACATAAATACACACATTTTAGCGTTAAAACCCGATAAAAGTAATACTCATCATAAGAAAAGAACACTTCGCATTCTTATCGCACAAGCACTTATCACATCTTCCAAAGTTCATCAGCCTTGATTTCTTCAGAGCTATGATGAAATATACTAACATCTACCCATTGCCTCATCATTGTAGCGGCTTGTAGATGTAGTATTTCCCATTTATCTTTAGTTACCTTTGATATGCCCTTTTGCGTAACCGCAAGTACACAGGTCGTACAAGTAGTAAAGTGTACATGAATGGGTCAGGTAGTCGAATCCTCAGGGCCTGGTATAACTCTCAATACTTGCTCTATTTCTAGTATCTAGCCTACTCAAGAGATTGGATAAAAACTAGTTTGAAGCAATTAAAGTAATGTAATATAAAAAAGGAAAGAGAAACCAGGTTTTGGGTTGAAAAGATAACAATGGAAAGGATAGTGCCCTGAACTAATCCCCTTAACAAGTGTATTGACTAGGCGATAATTACATGTACATCTCCTTCGACCATGGTGACCACCTACGGAGGGTTTGATAATGTACGTTCTCACTCAAGGCTCGGAGTAGACTCAATCCTTTCCCTAAACTATGCCCATGCTAGATGGAACAATAGACGCTCCTCTATACAGCAGATAAGCAACTAAGGTTAAAATCAAGAGATGAGAGAGGTCCCAGATGTGGATCCCCGTAGGGTTACTCAAGGTAAATGAATGCACGAGCTGCTAAGCAAAAGGGGTGTTCAGGCCACGAGATTCCAAAAGTAGGTTCTCCCGATGGTCACAGTGACAACCCCTAATCCCATACAAGTGTTGACTTGGAATCTCTTCCGGCCAACCTTCTCCTACGATTCTAACGCACAAAGGGAAATCCCAATTAAGACCGATACTCAACCTAGGTTCAGCCCTAATATGTGGAGGGTACGAACTACGTGATGGTTACAACGTACTCATACCCTATTAAGCAAGGTGTGTCTAGTATTAGGGCTAAAGTCATGCAACCTAATACAACCTAGCAATTGAAAAACAGAGTTCTCATGTAAATCAACACATCAAATCTCACCAAGCTTAAACCATGAACACACCAAATACATTAAAGCAACTCAAAGCATCCAAATACACAAGTTCACCCCAAGGTTCACTGACATCTGGCGACCTTGGGGCTTAGCCTTCCATACAAGCACAAACACAAAATGAGTTCATGTAATCTACTCTAGAAAGCATAATAAACTCCCTCAAATGATGGAAAGATGTGGAGGAGAAAGGATGACACAGAGTGGCTTCCACGGACGCCGCAATGGAAGCGGCTTCTCTTGTCTTCTCCAAGCTTCCTCAAGGTAAAATCGATGGAGATCTTGCCCAAATGACTCTTTCCCCTTGCTTCTTTCCCTCTAAATCCGTTGATCTGGTCATCAAAATGCCTGGTGAAGACGCCTCCACCTAGGGCTCAAGATGTCTCTAAAATGACCTCCTCCAAAACCCTAGCAGAAATAGGGTTAAATAAGGTCCGCCCGATCCTCACGGGTACCTCACTGCCGCATGGAGCCCGTGAGGCTCACTGTCTTTTTTTCGCCCAAAAAATCGTTGCCGGTGCTACAGTAATCCTTCTATATTACTTTTTGTTAGAGGGCCCATATACTTTAGGCCCATATTTGTTTCAAAACATTTCCACCAAAGTTTAGTACCATATTGCCTAGCTACAAGAACTTCGCCCACTTTATATATAGTACTATTCATTATCCTTTAACCTTGCTTTAGTGGTTATGCTCTCTTATGCGCAAGCACAGGGGGGGTGCAAATTTCAGGGTTTGGATCCGAAAATTAGCTTAGAAATTCTGAACTCACGTAGGCGCATGGTGCGGACACGAATGTACCAGATTTATTGGGTGTAGTCACGCAATAGGTTTTTTTGCCGTGAATGGTCGTGGCTCTTCGTCTTTCACCGTGACTCTTCGAGAACCGGTCGTTTTCGAGTCTCGTTGATTCTCTGTTCTGGTGAGCGACCAGAGAATCTGACTGTTGAATCTTGGAGAACAACGCCGTCTGTAATTTCTTGTCGCATTGCAAAAGGGGGCAAATTTGTTCTTATGGACAGTGCGCTTGCACGCCTTAGTCGTTCTGTTTTGTCATCCGTTCTTGCTTCTGCTTCAATGATAAATCAGATTTTCCAACAATCTTAAGAACAAATTCATGGAGAATGCAATGACTACCGCTAAGTCACTTCCTGACATCTCAAAGATTGATCAATTCACTGGCACATTCTTCAAACGATGTCAACAGAAGGTGTTCTCAGTGCTAGACATGTTCAACCTCGCACATATTCTGACTAAAGCAAGGCTGGACCCAACATCAGAAGCTTATGTAGAAACCTTACCAATCTGGGAGAAAGGAAACAAGATCTGTCATCATACCATTCTCAGCACAATCTTAAATGAACTGTATGACATCTACTGCGATCTCAAGACAGCGAAAGAAATCTGGGATTCATTGCATAAGAAATACGTAGTTGAAGATGCCGGGAATAAAAAATATGCAATAAGAAATTTCTTTGATTTCCAAATGACTGAAGACAAGGATGTATCTTCCCAAATTCATGATTATCATGTTCTAGTCAATGATCTAAAAAATGAAGAAATCATCTTACCTGATGCATTCATTGCTGGCTTCCTCATTAAACGTCTACCCGAATCTTGAAAACACTTCAAAAACAACTTGAAGCATAAAAGGAAACTCATGACTCTTGAAGACATCATTGTATATATCCGAATTGAAGAGAAGAGCCATCAAAGGGATAATGCAGACAAGATCAAAGAATTCTCATCCAAGGCGAATCTTATTGAAGCAGGATCAAACAAAAGTCAGAATTCCAACAAGAATCCCATGAAATTCAAAGGAACAAGAAATAAATTCAAAGGCTATGCATAAAGATTCAACGGACATAAGAAGGATGGCTTCAAATTTAATCAAAATTTTCAAACAAAAAGAAAAGATGCGTGTTATGTTTGTGGCAAACCAGGGCATTATGCATCTCAATGTCACTACAAGAAAGAACCAAAGGAGACAATTGCTAAAGTCAACATAACGGAAGGAGGCAATGATGATGCCATAGTAGCTATTGTTTCTCAAGCACTTATGGTGGCGGATGCAAAAGACTGGATTGTAGATTCTGGAGCCACGAGGCATGTTTCCACAGATAGGAATGCTTTCCAATCCTACATTCCTTTACCCAAAGATGAAGAACAAGTATTCATGGGAGATTCATCTCCTTCTCCGGTTCTTGGAAAATGGAAGGTACTTCTAAAACTTACATCAGGAAAAACTTTATCTCTGAATGATGTGTTGCATGCCCCTGATCTTCATGCTAATCTAGTATTTGTCTCACTGCTTGGAAAGGCTGGAATATAAGTCGCCTTTGAGCCAGATAAATTAATAATGTCTAAGAATGGAATTTTCATTGGGAAGGGGTATTGTAGTCAAGGTTTATTTATTCTCAATGTACTCAATGTTAACAATGGAAATAAAGTATCCTCTTATGCTTACATGGTGAATTCAATTGATTTATGGCATGCTAGATTGGGACATGTGAATTTTTCATACATCAAGAAAATGAAAGAACTAGGTTTGATTCATAACATGACAGATTCCAATAAAATTGATAAATGTGAGATTTGTGTAGAATCTAAATCTACCAAAAAAGGTTGTAAGACTATTGAAAGGGAATATGAATTACTAGGTTTAATTCATTCTGATTTAGGTGATTTAAAACATTTAATGATTAGAGGAGGAAAGAAATATTATATTACTTTTGTTGATGATTACTCTAGATATACTGTTTTATACTTGCTTAGATCAAAAGATTAAGCATGTAAAATGTTTATAAAAATATAAAAATGAAGTTGAGAATCAACTAAATAAGAAAATCAAAAGACTCAGATCAGATAGAGGTGGAGAATATGAAGATAATATTTTGAAAACCTTTTGTGAAAACCATGGTATAATACATGAGACAACTCCCCCTTACTCACCTGCTTCTAATGGAATAGCTGAAAGGAAAAATAGAACTCTTAAGGATATGATGAATGCTATGTTAATTAGTTCAAGCGCTCCTAATAATTTATGGGGAGAAGCCATTTTATCAGCTTGTCATATTCAAAATAGAATTCCTTTTAAGAAAACTGGTAAAACTCCTTTTGAATTATGGAAAGGATATGCACCTAATTTAAAATATCTTAAGGTTTGGGGTTGCTTAGCAAAAGTACTATTACCTGATTCTAAAAAGAGGAAAATTGGTCCCAAAACTTTTGATTGTATGGTAATTGGATATGCTTTGAATAGTGTTACATATAGATTCACGGTTGTTAAGAGTGGCATTATGGAACCTAATACTATTGTGGAGTCTAAAAATGCAGATTTTTTCGAACATATTTTTCATTTGAAATCATGTGCTGATAATATTGCTCATTCACCTCATATTACTCCTAATACTGATTCAACAAATGTTGATGCTTCTGATTTTGAATTAAGAAGGAGTAAAAGGACTAGGAAAGAACATAGTTTTGGAAATGACTTCATTACATTTCTTGTGGAGGATGATCCTCAATCTTATTCTCAAGCTATCACCTCTCTTGATGCTGTGTTTTGGAAAGAAGCTATTAATAGTGAATTAGAGTCAATTTTATCTAATCATACTTGGGAATTAGTAGACTTTCCACCTGGTTCAAAAACTATAGGTTGCAAATGGATTTTTAAGAAAAAATTTAAACCTAATGGGTCTATTGATAAATATAAAGCTAGATTAGTAGCTAAAAAATATTCTCAAAAGAAAGACATTGACTACTTTGACACTTATGCTCATGTTACTAGAATTTCTTCCATTCGAATTTTAATTGCATTAGCTGCTATTAACAAATTAATTATTCATCAAATGGATGTTAAGACAGCTTTTTTAAATGGAGATCTCGAAGAAGAAATATATACGGATCAACCCGAAGGGTATGTGATTCCTAACAACAAGTATAAGGTATGCAAATTTCTGAAATCTTTATATGGGCTCAAACAAGCACCAAAACAATGGCATGAAAATATTTAATCATGTTTTAATTTCCAATGGTTATTTTATAAATGAATCTGATAAATGTATCTACAACAAATTTTCTAACAATGTGGGTGTTATAATTTGTTTATATGTAGATGACATGCTTATTTTTGGTACTTTGTTAGAAATAGTAGTTAAGACAAAGGATTTTCTTGCATCTAAATTTGACATGAAGGACATGGGTGAAGCACATTTTATTCTTGGAATTAAAATTTCTAAATTAGATGATGGAATAATGCTTTCACAAGAAAATTATGTTGAAAAAGTATTAAAGAAATATAATCAATTTAATTGCAAACCTGTCTCAACTCCATATGATAGTGCTTTTCATTTAAGGAAGAATAAAGGGGTTAGTGTTTCTCAAAATGAATATGCACAAGTAATTGGTAGTTTAATGTATTTGATGAACTGTACCCATCCTGACATTGCTTATGCAGTTTGCAGATTGAGCAGATATGCACATAGTCCAAATAAGGATCATTGGATTGCCCTAATCTGGATATTAAAATATCTGAAAGGAACTATTAATTTTGGACTAATGTATTCTGGTTTTCCTGCAGTATTTGAAGGGTATAGTGATGCTAACTGGATTTCAGATTTAGATGAAACAAAGTCAACAAGTGGATTTATTTTCACTTTAGGAGGGGCTGCAGTGTCTTGGAAGTCTTCAAAACAAAAACCAGCCCTTCGGTTTCAATTCATTGTGATAGCATGGCTGCTATGTATAGAGCCAAGAATAAATCATATAATGGTAAGAGTAGACATATACGTCTAAGACATAATATTGTGAGGCAATTGCTTGAAGATGGAGTGATATCACTAAACTATGTAAGATCATAGGTAAATCTGGCTGATCCTTTAACTAAAGCACTAGGTAGAAAACTGGTGTGTGAGACATCGAGGGGAATGGGATTGCTGCCTACAACAAAATTCAACAATGATAGTAACCCAACCTGTATAATTGATAAATCCAAGAAAATAGGTTCATATGGGTAAAAACAAGTCATTGGTTGTTTGGAGATACACTATCTATTTCTTATCCCTTCCTATGGTGTATAGTGTAATTGCAATGTAGAAAAGATGAATTTGATTCTTAATGAATTTCATAGTTCAATTTTGAATGGTGTATTTAATTGCAATTTTACACCTGATGGATTCACCTATATAAGTGTGAAAGTGGGGCCGCTTTCTATGGAAAACTCAGGCATGTTTTTCTAGAGCACTTATGAATTCCAGGCATTTGGCGCATGGCCGAAAGGTGCCAACCTGATTAGAGTTGCTCAGATTTCTAGAAGATAATGTGATTTATGAGACGATTGATTTACAACAAGGAATACTGGTTCATAGAAATTTTAGTTCACCAAGTTCCTGTAAGTCACTTCT
Source organism: Dioscorea cayenensis subsp. rotundata (assembly GCF_009730915.1). Classification (NCBI taxonomy): domain Eukaryota; kingdom Viridiplantae; phylum Streptophyta; class Magnoliopsida; order Dioscoreales; family Dioscoreaceae; genus Dioscorea; species Dioscorea cayenensis. The sequence continues at coordinate 256,666 of NW_024087496.1, read as the reverse complement.
TATATATTCTAGGAATTAGTTCATAGCCCACAAGGCACAATTTCTGATGCATTACCTTCATTTGTTTCTTTTCTACTCGTCTCGAATATTTTTGAAATTGGGGGGATTGTTAGAGGGCCCATATTTGTTTCAAAACATTCCCACCAAAGTTTAGTACTACATTCCCTAGCTACAAAAACTTCACCCACTTTATATATAGTACTATTCATTATCCTTTAACCTTGTTTTAGTGGTTATGCTCTCTTACGCGCAGGCGCAGGGGGGGTGCAAATTTCAGGGTTTGGATCTGAAAATTAGCTTAGAAATTCTGAACTCACGTAGGCGCATGGTGCGGACACAAATGCACCGAATTTATTGGGTGCGGTCACGCAATAGGTTTTTTTGTCATGAACGGCCGTGACTCTTCGAGAACCGGCCGTTTCCAAGTCTCTTCGTCTTCCGCAACCCCCTTTCTTGCCGCATGTCCGTAAATTATAAAACCTAACCCGTCTACAAAATTTGATCACTTTTGCTATAGTAACATTACTACATTGTTTTCCGCTATAGTACTTCTCTCCAATTGCGTTCTCGAGCTCTCCTTGGCTCCTTTGATGCCTGAAATATAAATAAAAGAAATTTAAACACAAAAGGGCCATCGATTAATGAAAATATGGGCAAAAAGCATATATTCTACAAGTATAAAATACATACATTTAGGCGTTTATCAAGGATCTAGTAAACAGTACTGGACAATATTAGTAGTGATAGCGGAGGGATTTGACCCCTCTGGCCCACTACTCACGCACACATGTCTTTCCACTGAGTTAGCCAAGTATAGTACGGTGTACACATTATGGTGGCATTAATGCTTCCATTCAAGTAGCTGAAAATTATTTATCAAAAGTTCATTTCCATTATTTAATATTTTATTTTAATTATCTATTAAATTATTGTCATTTTTGTTTTAGGAAAAGAATTTCACATCATGAAAAAAAATATTGCACGAAAAGAATTCAGGGTTCTCCATCTCTCTGGAAATAATAATATGTCATGAAATCTTAATATTAAGCTCCATCTAAATATCGAAAACATAGGAATTAATCAAGGCTGGTAATAAGGAATCTAATGATGATAAAGGAAAGCCATGATATTTACACGAGATCACATTGATGATGGTATGAAACATAAATATTCAACATTGAGTATCCACAAAAATTATGGTTTTCCTAAAAGAGACATTAATTGAACATCTCAATTGATGATGGAAGACTGTTTTCTCCTCACTATAGCTTCTCTGTCTTTTCTCATTTGCACATTTCTATCTATGATGATGAATGTGATCAAACTTAAAGCCCTTGACTCTGTTTCATAACGCCTAGCCAGAGGGTTCTACATTGAGACAATTCTTTTTAAATTTGAGTAAACTAAAATTTTTTTTAAGATTGATCCAAATAACATAAATGCTTTTATATTTGAATATATATTATTACGCATTTACACTAATAATGACAAACTATGCAAATGTGTTCTGTCCTGGTCTTGATTATTTGTCAACTTGTGATAATAATGTGTGATCCGAGTTGGACATGCATGTTTTAAAAGATATAAAGATTTCCATCCACCCTCTTTGCAATTAGACAAATAAGGATTTTATATATAGTTTTCCTGTTAGTGCAACTGCACTATTTAATTGGCATGATTTGACACCAAGGCAAGATGACGTGGCAACCATGGTGACAAGGCATAATTGATGACATGGAAAGCATGGTGACATGGCAAGGAGACTTGGCTTGCAAGGCAAAACATCTTGAAGATCTTGGTGGAGCTATTTTTAGTATGTCTATGATATGGAGGCAAATATCTTGAAGATCTTGGTGGAGTTATTTTTGGTAACATGTTACAATTTGAAGACAAGATCATATCAATATCATATTTAGGTGATTTGATTGAAGATTAAATATGGTGGAGCTTAATTGAAGAAATATCTATTCATGGTATGAATGAAGGCCAATTGAAGATATGATTTGAAAGAATCCTTGATGATTAAGTTGATTGATTGAAGATCGATTATTGGGAAGATTTGAGGACCAAACTTGGGTGAATTGAAGATCAAGTTTAGAGAATCTTTGAAGACCAAACTTGGAAGGTTGAAGATCAAGTTTGGCAAGTTCCATGAAGACACACAAGGACGTGCGCCCCTTGCGAGGGGACTGCGTGATGAAGAAATGAGGAGGTAGGTTAGTTGCCGGCAGTCAGGATCCAGAGATTTGGCTGCATCGACTTGGACTAAGCATGACCACGAGGTTGATGGGTCTTGAGGTCCTCCGCAACGTAACCAGAACTTAGTCAAGTCAGCAGTCAGGGTTATGTTGCAACTTATGTTACAATAGGAGTTGCAACAGCTAATTTCGAAAGGTTTTTAAATTAGTAGCCATGGAGATTCTAAAAGAGATATGTGCTATATTTGGGACGTTGATATATAAGCTACCTTGCTCGTAGATTATATGTGTGACCGGAGCTAGAGAGAGTGGGTGCACAAGATAATCTAGAGAGGGTAGTTATCTTTGTTTGTAAGCGTTGAGTGACAAGTGTTTGTACTCATGTATTTTCACCTCTTTTAGTAGATTGTTTATCTCCGGGCTTGGCCCCCAGACGTAGGTGAGTGGACGCCGAACTGGGTTACCAACGTCGTGTGTCTCCATCTTATTTGGTTTGTGTATACTTATATGAGTGTTTGAGTGTTCCGTAAAAACCCACAAACCACACCGGTGGAACTAGCATGTTGTATCAGAGACTTCGTTGCCGTGTTCACTTTGGTTTCAAAGTTGGTGAGGTCCTAACATGTTCCATTGATGGCCGGAAAGGAAGGAGCTTCCGTCACACGACCACCATTGCTAAATGGATCCAACTATCAATATTGGAAGACACACATGAAGGCATTTATCAAATCCATTGGTGAGAGTGCATGGATTGCCGTAGAAGAAGGATGGTCCTCTCCTACTCTAGCTGATGAAGATAAGAACGAGATCATAAAGAAGAAAAGCAGCTGGAGTACCGAAGACATGCACAAAGCTAATGCCAATGGGAAAGCTCTCAATGCAATCTTTGGAGAAGTAGATGAGAACCAGTTCAAGTAGATTGCAACATGCGAGTGCGCCAAAAGGCTTGGGGGGTTCTTCAAACCATTCATGAAGGCACCAACTTGGTAAGAGAATCTAAACTTCAAATGTTGACAACAATGTTCGAAAATCTCAGGATGGGAGAAGATGAGACCATAGCCATATTCAATGCCAAATTGATGGACATTGCAAATCAAGCCTACCAGCTCGGCAAGGAGTACTCGGATAAAAAACTAGTCCGTAAGACTCTTAGATCACTTCCAAAAAGATTTGATGCAAAAATCTCGGCAATAGAAGAAGCGAGAGACATTTCAACTATAAAACTGGATAAGCTGATGGGGTCCCAACAAGCATACGAGATGAATCTTAATCTTGAATGAAGAGTATAAGATATAGCCTTGAAGGTTGAAGCAACAAAGCAGAAGGAGTTATAACAGGCTGTTGTAACAGAAGATGAAGATGAAGAAGATAGAGAATTTATTTTCTTGTCAAGAAAGATGCATGACATGATCAGAAAATACAAGACACAAGGCAAGAAATTCCAAAGAAAAGATGGTCTAAATAAAGAAAAGGAAGAAGTCGAAGATCATCACAAAAAGGAAGAAGTCGAAGATCATCTCATGAAGATCAAGTGTAGAGAATGTGGTGGCTTTGGGCATTATCAATCTGAATGTGCTAACACTCTCAGAAAGAAAGGAAAGTCATTGAATGCTAGATGGAGTGATGATTCAGACGGCAGCTTGGAGGAAGAAGATGAAGGAAGTCTAAGTAAATCATACATCTTTTCCTGCTGTGATGAATGAATCCACGCTTGTTGCAGAATATGTTACAACATCAGCTACAACATCCACTGAAACTGACAGTGAGTATAATGAGGTAACAGAAAATGATCTTCTCACAGGTTATAAACTCATGATGAACAGATTCAATGAAATGATGCTGCAAAACCAATGCTTGGAGGAAGAGTTGAGTATATGTAAAGAAAAGCTGTGCAATGCTGAGAAGACCTTGGACTCCATGAACAAGGGTACTGCCAATCTTGACGAGATTTTATCAGTTGGAAGAACTAGTAAAGCTCGACATGGTATTGGGTATATTGGAGAAAGCTCAAGTGTCAAGACAGAAGGTTCATAAGTTGTGTTTGTCAAGTCAACTGCCCAACAAAACATTAAAGAAAAGCAAATCAAAGTAAGGGAAGAACCAAAAGTGAAGTGCCTGCATGCTTTTATTGTGGAGAGATTGGCCACATAAGACCCAAGTGCAGCAAATTGAAAGAAGAATTGAAAAGTGGAAGAATAGTTGGACATAAGCAGGCAATCATTAAAAGGAAAGTCAAAGGGAAGACTATTATAATCAAGAGTCCTCCAGTTCAGATCTGAACATGGTGATAAATCAGACAAGTACAACATCATGGTACAACAAGTAATATGTTGACCAAGGACCTATAAAGTCAACAAGCAAAACTCCCCAACGAGTGAAAGTCTCTTGATGTCTCTAAAAATTTTTTTTGAAAGAAATCAGGGAAATAAAAAGGGAGGGAAAGAATTTTAAAAAAATATATATTCAAAAAGAGGAGGGATTAATTTTTTTGAAAAGAGATTTTTGTAAATATGAAAAGGTGCCTTGGAAGTTATAACTAATTAATGGGGGCATAAAACCCTAATATCCCAATTTGTTTCCGAAGATTGTTTTTGAAATCAGGACAAAGAGAAAAAGAAGAAGAAGACAAAAACTATGAGAAAAGATGAGCACGAAGAGGATGGTCCGCCGTGCTCCAGTGACCCCACAAGAAACTGCTGCCCGAATTGAGGAAGTAAGGATGAGAGGGACCAATTCTGGAGGGAGTCCATCAAGAAAAGAAAAACCCGAAGATTTGATGAAAGCGATTGTCTCTTATGTTTCTTCTAAGGATGCTGAAGTAGTAGAACCAAGAACATCATCACAGGATGTGCCTACAAGTGTTCAAGACAGAGATGATCTCTTGCAGATGGGTGCGTGACACGTCTGAATATACGTGTACACCGCAAGTGCACGGGTGTCGAAGTAATAATCCCAGATGAGTGGGTATCGTATCCAAAGAGAGTAGGGAATAAAGACACTTAAATTGTTTCTTAACTAATGTTGAATATGAATAGTGATATGTGTGACAAGATTCAATTCTCAAGAGTAAAAACAACAAGAAAGAGAGCACAAGTAAAGGAGAAGGTAAGGAAATCGATAAAGATGGAGTACCCGTGTATTCTTCCGCCTAGGACAATCATTTCAAGTGCAAGAAACCTCTATTATGCTTCCTAATTAATGTAATAGTGAGTCGTGAAAATCATTAATTGTATACTCCCAAATCTAATGTCAGCCATGCCTAACTCTATACATGTCCCAGAGGAGAAATCAAACAATCTCAACACCTCGCACTCGTATAGAATTGCAATGAGCTCTAGGGACTCCAAATGATAAACCCTATTCCTATGTATAGGCCTAACCATTTGGTCCAAGTGAAAGATCCCTAGCCACAATTAAGCCCTAGATGCTAAAATCACTTCAACACTTCACTCCGTTGCACTCGCAACTAAGCCCCAGCGGAAGGTCATCCCTGAGCCCATTCACTCACTCTACTATGACCGCAAAGAACTCTTGGAATGTGGAGGTAGGATAGATCATACCGGAGGGTAAAGGGGATGCTCCGCTACCTCTGGACTCATCCTCTCAACCCTCTCCAATCTAGCTTTGTCTAACTCTCATGGTGTGTCACTCACTCACAAGAGTTACCAAGAAGAATTCTCAACCCTAGTGTCTCTCTAAGGGAGTATTCATACAATCAAGCATACAAGATTATAACCCACAATAAACATCAATTAATTGAAAGCATAATAAAGAGATTCAATGAAACCAATACATCCTAGGGTTCACAAATACCCAAGTACCCACTAGGGGTTTAATTCTCCATGGAGCTAGATACAATCAATGAAATCAAATGTAAAAAACAAAGCATCCATAAAAAAACCCCTCGTTAGTCGTGGCAATGGTCTTGTGGAGAGTCCTCTACTCATCGTAAGGATCCCTTTGTCCGGCCTAGGATATACCTCGCCGGATCGGTGCCGACAAAAGCTCTCCCACTAACCTTCTTCCAAATGGCGCGCGATGTCGGAGCCATAGAACCTCTCCAAAGCCCTAGCCAATACCTCTCAAAACCCTAGCCGTAGCCCTCTCTCAAGTTGGGGAAAAGATGGAGAAAAGAATGCTGAAATCGGGGCTGAAATTTGCTTTTAAATGGCTAGAATCGGGAATCCACACGGCCGTGTGAGCGCCCTTGTGGATTTTTGCACACGGGCGTGTGGAATTTCCACAGGCCGGTGTGGATTATCTGTTTTCCTGTTTTCTTGGCCGGCTATGAACAGTGCTGTACAGTATTCTTGCTACAGTTTTCCTACACTACCCTACTACAATACCGGCCCGAAATACTCCCGAATCCATGCTTTTATCGAGGTAACACAAACGGGTACACGTTTACGTCGTGGATCGCTTTGTTTCTTCAATAACGGACATGTTGGTGGAGATCTTGTTCTATATGCACAAGTCAGAATGCTTGAATGTGACTGCCCTTGTGCCCCTCCTAATAGTTATACTAACTTGAATACAAGGAGGTTGGCACACATTCCCGCATCTCGAACCCGACCTGTATCTTCATGTTTGAACCTTAGCAAGATTTCTTCCAAATTGGTGCATTTACGACCCATATTGGCTTCTTTCTTTCATATTCAGCCTCACAACCCTACCTGCATGAAAGTAACATAACTACACATATATTAATATTAAAACCGGAGAAAAGTAATGCTCAACTGAAGGAAAGAACACTTCGTATTCTTATCACACAAGCACTTATCAAACTCCCCCACACTTAAGGTTTTGCTTGTTCTCAAGCAAAAATTAAAACATTAAAGCACAGACGAAGGAAATATTGGAAGTGCTTGGCCTTAGGTTCATCAAAGCATACAAAGAGTGCATTCTATAAGTACGGGAAATTTCAACACTAAATATAAAAAATCAATACTCTAGCTAAAAACTTGAATAAAAAAGGCGACAAACCCAAAATCGTATAAGTGTGTGAACTCACTCAAGTCGACCTAAAGTATACTCCTCAAAGTTCTACATATAAGGGACTTATTTATCTACAAAAGGTAACAAAAATTCAAAAAGGGTAGTAGCTTCATACATCCTCTAAGGTAGCCCTTTCCAAAGCGGCCGCTAAGGTGGCTTTCACACTTTCGAGGTGGTAGCTCTTTCCACCCGAGTGGTAGCTTTCACACATCCCATGAGATAGCTCTTTCTCTCATTAGGGCATAACTAGTATCCGACTTATGAGAGTAGCTTCATACATCATAGGTGGTAGCTCTTTCCACCCAACAAGCACAACTAAACAACAAAACTATTTTGTTCTTTCTTTTCATTTTTTCATCATTTTTTTAGAATTAACACAAGAAATAACTAAAACTAGTCCCTTATACATCAAACATGAGTTTCCAACAGGGTTCAAAGGGTGAGTAGTGCAACAAGTGTCAATCGGGCAAAAATTCCTAGAAATTCAAGCAAAAACTAGAGCATGAAAACATTCAATGTTAAAAATTTTCCTAAACTCAAGAATACAATCAATGCAACTAAGGTGAACTGCCATTGGCTATGTGAGCACGTATATCAATCAAAACTAGTACAAAAGAGATGCGTGCGCTATGAAACTCCCCCCCACACTTAAGTTGTACATTGTCCCCAATGTACACATGCAAACTCATTCATAATGTAACTCAATTAGATTCAGATATGGAAGAAGCAATCGAAACAATACTCCCCTGACTCCTAGTGTTGCATTTGAAGGAGCTAAGTCCTTGGGAGTGTTATTCCAACGGGTCGTGAAGCTCACAAGGCCAAGTGCCGAAACACCTTGGCCATGCCCATGACAAAGTCTCAATTCCCATGATGACAGGACCATCTACACGCATACACGAGGAGGTTCAGTGAAGCTCAATAAAAAAAATAACTCAAGTATATAAAAGATAAGACAATGAATACAACTCGAGATACAAAATGAAAATAAACTCAGAAGGAGAGTCCGTTCTGAGTATACAAGTCCAAAATAAATGCGGAAATAAAACGATGAGAAAAATAAAATCAAGTGTTGATGTCGCGCTCTAGATCCTCTACTGCTACTGGTACTAAATCAAAGGGTGCTGGTGGAGTTGGTGAAGGAGATGCTGGCAGAGCTAAGGGGGCCGGAGAAGATCTCGGCCGTAGGACAAATGACGAGCCGACGTCTTGCTCTAAGATCTATTGTTAGGTGTCGAAACGTGCCATGAACTCCGTATACTGTGCGGCCTGCGTAGCCCTAATATCGGCAATCCCTGCTCGAGCCTCCGCTACCTCTATCCGTATCACCCCCACAGTGCTCTCGAGCCTCTCAAAGTGATCCTGGGCTCGAGATGGTGAAAACATGCTCACGGGGGGTGGGTCCTCTATTACCAGAGGTGCCTCGATCTCCATAGGTGCTGACTGAGGCTCAGGGGCAGGCTGGGAAGCCTCGGCATCATCACCCTCCTCCTTGGCTATCTCTGGGGTCGGTAGAAATAGAGCATAAACCCCTGTCTGAACCCTACGGACCATGCCCATCAATCTCATCGTCTCCAGGCTCAGGGGCATAGGTATACTCGTTTTCTCGGCCCCGCGAATCGCACCCAAGAGACCCATACCCAGAGCTAATCTCGTATGTTTGGACCCAAGAAGATTGCTTTCAATCTGGCATACTGGCCCTCATATCGAATGTACTCAGCGACGATGTGCCCTAGATGGATCGGTGTTTGCTGCATCATCGAATACAAGCACAAAAGCTCCTGTCGGCTCAGAACGGCAGTGCTATCACCACGACCATTCATCGACCTGCTCATGATGGCATGTAGATATCGGTATGCAGGTCGAGAAAGGCACGTGGTCTTGGACACCCCCGGCTCATATTGGCCCTGACCACATAATGCTCTGTATGTTCTCTATGGGGTCAGAGCTCCAAGATAATCCATCGGTAACTGAGAGTACTCCTCAGTATCTGTAAATACTTCCTCGTACAAGCCGAGCCAGACTGAAAACTACGTGATACTCAGACTATAGTGATGTCCAAGTGCTCTGAACTGAACTACGTCGAGGTCGTCGAATCTCGCATATGATCTATCAAACTCGAACGACGACAGAACCTCTAGTGTAAGCTCCCGGATTGCTGGCTCTCTAATCGACAATAACTGCCTCCAACCACCTACTGAAACGAGGTCCTCGACTTCATTAGCGAACTCATCTCCTTGATGCAAATCTCTCAATATACTCGTGTCCAAGAACCAAGTCTGTCCGAATCGAAGCCTTGACAGACGCTCAAAACGAGCCTGATGCTCGGGGATAGTGAATCTCATGCTCTCGGACTCAGGGGACGACTCTCGCGGTCACTTATCAGCTTGCTTCTTTGACCTGGGTGCCATAGTCTGCAAAAATTGAAAGAGAATTGATCAAACAAGTTAATTCAACATAGCTGCAGAAATCCACACGTTCGTGCAGAATTTCCGCACGCCGGTGTGGATCCACGGGCCATGAACAAACGCACGGCCGCGCATTAAACTCCACAAATGCACCATTACAACGCTTTTAGTTCCTTCTAAATATAAATAATCATTCTAATTGAAGAAATGAAGCATTGTTGACTAGTTTCATCGATGAAAATCATGAATTTGCGAAGGGAATCAAAGATAGGGCTTACTGTCGACTTGAGATGAGAAAGCTTTGAAAACGGCCGGAAAACCAAGTAAAATCCTTCCAAATTGGCGAAATGAGGTCGGGAAACAATGTAAAAGTGCTCTCAGACACCGGAGGATATTAGGATGAAGAGGAACAATAGTCCTTTTAAAAGGACTCGCGCCTCTTGGAGTTATGTACATCCACACGGCCGTGTGGAAATTACACATGCCCGTGTACCTCTGCAGGAAAGCTTCATAGGGGAAGGTTTACGCCCTTGTGTGCTCTTTAGAAAACACTCACTCACTGCCTCTGAAAGCAAATACACGGGCGTGTGAGAAATACCCACGCCCGTGTGCCCTACCCACAGGGGTAGCCGCACACCCATGTGGCTGCTCTAGACATCCGAGAAAAATTGCTAAGTGTTCTGTACGCCTGGTGTGGAAATTCCACAGGGGCGTGGGCATTCACAAGCCCAACTCACAGGGGCAACCACACGCCCCTGTGTCTTCTCGGGATGGGGAGAGCTCATCTGCAGAGATTCGAACGGGCGTGTGGAAATTACCCACACCCGTGCGATTTTCACAAGGTCGCCCACAGCGGCGAGTCCACGCCCCTGTGTGCTTTCAGGAAAGTCTGCCAATCTCTGCAGGACTTCACACGCCCGTGTGGAAATTACCCACGGGCGTGCGAGGATCGCATGGTCATTCACAGGGACGAGTCCAAGCCCATGTGCCTTCTGTAGATGAGCTCACAATACAAAACCACGGGCGTGTGTTAATTCCACACGGCCGTGTGTTTTCTCTAGATACATAGAAAACTCAGCAGGCTCTGCAGAAAATTTCTGAACATGCTTACACACTCAGAGAATGCCCCAATATGCAATTTATACCAATGAAAAACATGAGAAATAGCTCAAGTATATAAAAATCAAGACACCAACACTCAACACTTTATTCATGCAAACAATAAACTAACAAATTAAGAAAACAGTAAACACTTGGGTTGCCTCCAAAGAAGCGCTTGTTTAACGTCACTTAGCTTGACGTACCTTGTCTTACCTCTCATAGATGAAAGTTTCCCTCTTACCCATGGCTTGGAAACATGATGAGCAAAATCTCTTAAGGGTAAAGGGTGAATTGTCGGGCTTGAGACCGTCTTGAAATGGTTCACCCAAATTGTTCGGTTCACGCACGTCTCTAACAGTCTTGGAGCGTTTCCGGTAGCATCTCCTAGCCCTCTTCAATCTGCGGAGTACCTTCTTCAAGATCCCCGGGGTAGATGGTACTTCTTCCGTCGAACCAAGCATCATCATCTCTTCATTGTCCTCCTTTTGGTCGAACAAGCCTTCGTATGGATCCGGATTGAACATCTCCTGTATGTATTCATCAACAATCTCATCAGTAGCGTCTAGAGAGTACAAAGTATCATCGAAATCAAGAGAATGCCGCATGGCTTCAGCAAGGCGGTATGTGAGCTTGTCATCTCCAACTCTCAAAGTTAGCTCTCTGCCGTCCATGTCAATCAATGCCTTGGAAGTCCGCAAAAACTGACCTCCCAAGTATCAAGGGTACATCCGCATCCTCATCGACGTCTAGCACTACGAAGTCAACTAGAAAAATATACTTGTCCACCTTGACAAGCACGTCCTCGATGATACCTCTCGGATGTCTCACCATTCGGTAGGTCTAGGCTCGCCCAAGCCTAGCTTCTGAAGAAGGTGTATGGCATGACGTTGATGCTAGCCCTTGAATCCGCCAATGCCATTTCTTCACCTAGATTGCTGATATTACAGGGAATGATGAAGCTCCCCAGGTCTTTCTTCTTGTCCGGCATGTTCTTTTGCAAGACCGCCAAGCAAGATGCATCTAAGATCACTAAAGCACTCTCCTCCAACTTCCTCTTGTTGGTCAACAAGTCCTTCAAGAATTTGGCATATTTAGGCATTTGGGCCAATGCCTCAACAAAAGGAATATTGATATGGAGTTGCTTGAACAAACTCAGGAACTTCTTGTACTGTTCATCCCCTTGGTCATTCTTCAATCTAGAGGGATAAGGGATCCTTGGCTTGAAAGGTGGAGGTGCCAGCTCCTTCTCTTTGCTTGTTCCCTCTTCAACCTCTATAACCTCCATGTTCATTTGACTTCTTACTCGAAAGCCTACCATCGACCTCACGACCACTTCTCAAAGTGATCGCCTTCATATGCTCTCTAGGGTTGGTCTCGGTATTGCTCGACAAACTTCCATGTGGTCTTTCCGATAAGGACTTCGCAATCTGCCCTACTTGATTTTCAAGATTATGTAATTAGGCGGTATGGTTGAGAAGTGTAGCCTCAACTGATTCAAACCTTGTATTTGACTATTGCACAAACCTAGTTAAGGCCTTTTCCAAATCGGTCATTCGGGTCTCCTAACCTGAAACTTTGTTTTCCAAATTTGGGCCTTGTTGTTGGAAACCCGGTGGCCCCATGGCCTTTTGTGGACCTTGGTTGCTCCACGAGAAATTGGGATGATTCTTCCAACCCGTATTCTAGGTGTTGCTGTATGGGTTCCCTTGAGTCCTCATGCTATTACCTACAAAATCGACGTTCTCAACCGAAAATGCATCACCAATAGATATCGGGCAATCGGAGGGAGCATGTCCTCCACCACAACCGGTGCAAGTAATCACGGCCACTACTCTGTTCGAAGTTAGAAGATCTAACTTCTTACTCAGTTATTCCACTTGAGCCGCCAACAAAGTCACTGCATCTATCTCATGGAGACCGGCCACCTTTTTCTTCTCCCTGGCATTCCATTGGTAGCTGTTTAACCCCATTTCTTCAATTAATTGATGGGCCTCACCGGGGGTCTTGCTACCTAAGGTACCTCCTGCTGCCGCATCCAAGAGTTGCCTTGTACTTGGATTCAGATCATTGCAAAAGGTCTGAACAATTATCCACTTCGGGAATCCGTATTGCGGGCATTTTCACATGAGCTCCTTGAACCTTTCCCACGTCTCAAATAGAGACTCCAATTCCAATTGTACAAAGGATGAGATCTCATTGCTAAGCTTTGCAGATTTTCCGGAAGAGAAGTAACGGCCAAGAAAAGCTTCTACCATCTTCTCAAATGTGGTGATTGATGCTCTAGGTAATGAGTGTAGCCACTGTTTCGCTCTGCCTTTTAAGGAAAATGGGAAGGCCCTCAACTTGATGGCATCATCCGTTACCCCATTTATCTTCAGCATATCACACACCTTGAGAAAGTTCTCTATATGACTGTTTGGATCCTCATCGGCCAAACCATTGAACTGCGTAGATTACTGGAACATATGGATGAATGCCGGTTTCAGCTCGAAATTCTGAGCTATAATCGGAGGACGCACAATGCTCGATTGTTTCCCCAATACTGAAGGTCTGGCATAATCGGATAATGTCCGCTGTTGCTCATTCTGTTCTTCCAAGTTTTCAGATTCTTCTACTTCCAAATCAGCTAGATTGGACTATTCTGGCACATGTTCTTTCCCTTTTCTTCTAAGTGTACGTTCAAGCTCGGGATCTTCTTCAATCAGTATGGAGGGATTCCCTCGGGTCATAACCTGGAGCTGCACCAAAAGAAAGGAAACAAAAATCAGAACGATGATAGAATAAGAAAATATAAAGTAGAATGAATAAATGAATAACTAAGAAAAACAAAGTGCAAAATATCTCTAAACGCCTACTCCCCGGCAACGGCGCCAAAAACTTGACACGTCCGAATATGCGTGTGCACCGCAAGTGCACGGGTGTCGAAGTAATAATCCCATATGAGTGGGTATCGTATCCACATGGAGTAGGGAATAAAGACACTTAAATTGTTTCTTAACTAATGTGGAAGATAAATGGTGATATGTGTGACAAGATTCAATTCTCAAGAGTAAAAACAACAAGAAAGAGAGCACAAGTAAAGGAGAAGGTAAGGAAATCGATAAAGATGGAGTACCCGTGTATTCTTCTTCCTAGGACAATCGTTTCAAGTGCAAGAAACCTCTATTATGCTTCCTAATTAGTGCAATAGTGAGTCGTGGAAATTCTTAATTGCATAGTCCCAAACCTAAGGTCAACCATGCCTAAATTCTATACATGTCCCGGAAGAGAAATCGAACAATCTCAACACCTCGCACTCGTATAGAATTGCAATGAGCTCTACGGACTCCAAACGATAAACCTTATTCCTATGTATAGACCTAACCCTTTGGTCCAAGTGAAAGATCACTAGCCACAATTAAGCCCTAGATGCTAAAATCACTTCAACGCTTCACTCCGTTGCACTCGCAACTAATCCCCAGCGAAAGGTCATCCCTTAGCCCATTCACTCTACTATGACCGTAAAGAACTCTTGGAACGTGGAGGTAGGATAGATCATACCGGTGGGGAAAGGGGACGCTCCACTACCTCTCGACTCACCCTCTCAACCCTCTCCAATATAGGTTTATCTAACTCTAATGGTGTGTCACTCATTCACAAGAGTTACCAAGAAGAACTCTCAACCTTAGTGTCACTCTAGAGGAGTATTCATACAATCAAGCATACAAGATTGAAACTCACAATAAACATCAATTAATTAAAAGCATAATAAAGAGATTCAATGAAACGAATACATCCTAGGGTTCATAAATACCCAAGTACCCACTAGGGGTTTAGCTCTCCATGGAGCTAGATACAATCAATGAAATCGAATGTAAAAATGAAGCATCCATAGAAAACCCCCTCGTTAGTCGTGGCGATGTTCTTGTGGAGAGTCCTCTACTTGTCGCAAGGATCCCTTTGTCCAGCCTAGGATATACCTCGCCTGATCGGTGCCGACAAAAGCTCTCCGACTAACCTTCTTCGAAATGGCGCACGATGTCAGAACCGTAGAACCTTTCCAAAGCCCTAGCCAATACCTCTCAACACCCTAGCCGTAGCCCTCTCTCAAGTTGGGGAAAAGATGGAGAAAAGAATGCTGAAATCGGGGCTGAAATTGGCTTTTAAAGGGCTAGAATCGGGAATCCACACGGCCGTGTGAGCGCCCTTGTGGATTTTTCACACGGGCGTGTGGAATTTCCACAGGCCAGTGTGGATTATCTGTTTTCCTATTTTCTCGGCCGACTGTGAACAGTGCTGTATAGTATTCTTGCTACAGTTTTTCTACACTACCCTACTACAATACCGGCCCGAAATACTCCCGAATCCATGCTTTCATCGAGGTAACGCAAACAGACACACGTTTATGTCGTGGATCACTTTGCTTCTTCAATAACGGACATGTTGGTGGAGATCTTGTTCTATATGCACAAGTCGGAATGCTTGAATGTGATTTCCCTTATGCCCCTCCAAATGGTTATACTAACTTGAATACGAGGAGGTTGGCATACATTCCCACACCTCGAACGCGACCTGTGTCTTCGCGTTTGAACTTTAGCAAGATTTCCTCCAAATTGGTGCATTTACGACCCACATTGGCTTCTTTTTTTTCATATTCGGCCTCACAACCCTACTTGCATGAAAATAACATAACTACACACATATTAGCGTTAAAACCCGAGAAAAGTAATGCTTAACACAAGGAAAGAACACTTCGTATTCTTATCGCACAAGCACTTATCAGTGCGTGAGTCTTTTCCAGGAGCATATGTCCAAAGAAATGAAGAAGATGAACAGGATAACTCCACTACAGCTCTAGAAGTAGAAGGTTCAGGAAATCAACAAGTTGGGGGTGAAGATGCTGCAGAAAAAGAAGCAAACCCAGCACAAACAGAAGAAGATGCAATGAAAGAAGTACAGATGCTCCCACAAGTGCTGAAGAAGAGGCTGCTGCCATACTAAGTGAGATTCTGGGCAATATTCACCAAAATTCTGATGTACTTGCAGATACTTACCATATCACTACACAAGTTACAACATCTCTTGCAACATCAGATAGTTCACATAGTTCTGATGAGATCCCACTCAAAGATCGTGTCACCCAGATTGCTAAAGGGAAAAAATTAGTTTTTAAAAAGAAGGCCCTGTCAAGGAAGAAATCCCAGAAGAAGAAGGAGAAGGTTAGTAAGTCTAAGAGAAAGTCTTTCTCAGACCCCGAAGTAGAAGCCTCTCCTAGGCCCAAGAAAAGTGCACTGAAGCTGCGAAACTGGGGAAGAAACCGTTAGTAAGCTCAAAGAAAGAAAAGAAGAAAAAGGCAACCCAACAGGCTAAAGACAGTGATGAAGATAAGTTTCTAGATAAAGTTTCAAAGAAGAAATTCAAGACCGTTGTTGAAAGAGGGGTTGTTGTTGAAAGGGTGATAGATGAAGGAGCTTTTGAGAAATATGGGTTAACTGAACTACTGCAAGAAAATAGTTTATGCAAGCCTGCACACATTTGCCGAAAGCTACAGTTTGTTATTGGTCCAAGAGTTTTACAACAATTTGTCTCCATCTGATAAGGGCATCTCCAAAGTTTACATTCGGGGAAGTGGATTCCTTTTACCCCAACTCATCTGAACAAATTTTTGGAGTTTAAACCTCAAGTGAAAGGAAACTATGAAGAGGGACTAGAGCTCAATGAGGAGGTTCTGAAAGAGATTACTGGAGGAAGAACGGAGTCATGGGGAGAAGGGTCAAGACTTCCAGCCTCCACCCTTACAGCCAAGTACAATGTTTTGTTTAGACTTGACATTTAGAATTGTTTACCAGTCGCACACAACTCCAGTATAGTAAAAGAGCTCACAATGTTATTGTTTGCTATTGGAACTGGCAAAAAGTTTAATCTATCACAGAATTTGTTACAACATGGAGTACAACTCAAAAAGAAAGAAGTAGTCACGGTAGTAAAGAAGTTGAAGATTTCTCAGAAGCTGTTCAGCCCAGGTAAAAAGATTGATTTACCTGTAAGACGTGTGTCTCCACCACCAATGCATGAAGACGAAGAAGAGGCAAATCTATTGGTTGAAGAAGAATATGAGAAGATGTTGAAAGAGCAACTAGAAGATGCGGAGCGGAGGCAATGATCATTATCTGCAAAACTGTTCATCATTGCCAGACAGAAGCAGAAGATTCTTTCCCGTCTTGAAATCCTTGAGAAGAAGAAGAAGAGAGAAACTAATGGCCCAGAATCAGGGGGAGATGAAGACCAGGAAACTTGAAGATAGGGGGAGCTGGCGGAGAATGTGTAACAAGACTTACAACAATTCATAAAGACTTCGACATCAATTATGTCACAAAGGGGGAGAAGTGTACTAGCACCAGACTGACTAGTTATTTGTTTTTCATTTTGTGGACATTTTTACATTTGGTCTTATTGTGTTGAACACTGTTATGTTTGTCAAAGTTCGTTATGTTTAATTGTATTTTGTCTCACTAGTTGCAGTTTGCAATATTTTCTTAGTACTTTGTAAGCAACTAGATGATATCTTGTGCTAGTCATGGTTTCTGTTCTCCAGTTGATTTGTAACTGGATTTATAACAGTGTCAGTCTAGTCTGTGTCTCAGTCAGTGTTATAACAAAATGTTGTAACAAGAGTCAGTATGGGTGCAGTAGTAGTTGTGTCAAATTATGCCAAAGGGGGAGATTGTTAGTGCAACTGCACTATTTAATTGGCATGATTTAACACCAAGACAAGATGACATGGTAACCATGGTGACAAGACATAATTGATGACATGGAAAGCGTGGTGACATGGCAAGGAGACTTGGCTTGCAAGACAAAACATCTTGAAGATCTTGGTGGAACTATTTTTAGTATGTCTATAATATGGAGGCAAATATCTTGAAGATCTTGGTGGAGTTATTTTTGGTAACATATTACAACTTGAAGACAAGATCATATCAATACCATATTTAGGTGATTTGATTGAAGATTAAATATGGTGGAGCTTAATTGAAGAAATATCTATTCATGGTATGAATGAAGGCTAATTGAAGATATGATTTGAAGAATCCTTGATGATTGAGTTGATTGATTGATGATCTATTATTGGGAAGATTTGAGGATCAAATTTGGGTGAATTGAAGATCAAGTTTGGAGAATCTTTGAAGACCAAACTTGGAAGGTTGAAGATCAAGTTTGGCAAGTTCCATGAAGGTGCACAAGGACGTGTGCCCCTTGCGAGGGGACTGCGTGATGAGGAACTGAGGAGGTAGGCTAGTTACCAGCAGTCGGGATTTGGAGATTTGGCTGCATCGACTCGGACTAAGCATGACCAGGAGGTTGATGGGTCTTCGAGGTCATCACAACGTAACCAGAACTCAATTAAGTCAGCAGTCAAGGCCATGTTGCAACTTATGTTACAACAGGAGTTGCAACAGCTAATTTCGAAGGTTTTAAATTAGTTGCCACGGAGATTCTAAAAGAGGTATGTGCTATATTTGGGACGTTGAGGCGTCTATATAAGCTACCTTGATCGTATATTGTATGTGTGACTAGAGCTAGAGAGAGTGGGTGTATAAGATAATCTAGAGAGAGTAGTGATCTTTGTTTGTGAGCGTTGAGTGATAAGTGTTTGTACTCATGTATTTTCACCTCTTTTAATGGATTGTTTATCTCCGATCTTGGCCCCCCAGACGTAGGCGAGTGGATGCCAAACTGGATTACCAACGTCGTGTGTCTCCTTCTTGTTTGTTTTGTGTATGTTTATATGAGTGTTTGAGTGTTCCGTAAAAAGCTCACAAACCACACCGGTGGAACTAACATTTCCTTTTTATATGCACCTCTGCATAAATACGTATGGCTTTTAACAGCTAACCATAGAGTTATTAATCATTGAATTACTTTATAAATAATGTGGACTAAGTTAGATAAGGCAAATTTGAGATAATTACCCACCCACTCTCACAAAACAATCGGGTTCTCCATAAAGTTTCTCTTTTTGTGTAAACCATGAGTTATTGCATTAAATTATTAAATTATTTTCTGTAAAAAAAAATTATAATAACTTAAATATTTTGGATACATAAAAAAGGATAGACAGTATTTATCAATTTGTCATTAATGGCCACTGCCACAATTAATAATCAAGTGGTTGACACCATGCGTGAGGTTGAGAGTTGTCCCTCCCAATGCATGGTTGACACCACAATTAATAATATAATTCGCTTCTGAAGAGTTTTAAGGAAGTTTTTTTAAATTTTTTTTTTAATTCCAATGTTGCATTTACTTGTGTTTATACAGAATTTTTCTAATCCTAATTTTAATTTTTAATAAAAATATAATTTTATTCGGATTGTGACATAAATACGTTAAAGAAGATAATTATAAAAATGAGAGATAATCTTTAAAAAAAATAAATAATCTACCATCGGATTTTTTTTAAAAAAAATTATGACAAATTTGAGGAAAAATATATCGGATTTTAAATTAAAAATTAATATATATAAATCCGAGAATAAAAAATCAGATTTATTATAAAAAATAGTAAATAAATCCGAGAATGGAAAAATAATAATAAAATCCGAAAATAAAAAAAGTTGTCGTGAAAAAAATAAAAATAAATTGAGAAAAAAAGAATGGATAATGATATTTTTAAAAAATATTAAAAAAAAATCCTAGGCTCCTGGAAAAAATAATTCAAATGAAATAGCACGAACAAGAAAATCATATTAAAGAAAAAATGAAAAAAATTTAAGAAGATCCGAGGGATAAAGAAAAAAGAAAAAACGAAGATGAAGGAAAGGGACGAAGATCGAAGGAAAGACATCTGAGAGACGAGGAGATCGGATAGTTCGATAAGCCCAACAAGATCGAAAAAATCATTGGGCTAACTAGGGAAGATATTGACAGCTTGGAAGGAAAAAAAAATCTTTAGGTAGTATTTAATAAAAAACTACATGAAAATGCTTATTCATGTGAAAGTCTATGATGATTTTAAGAAAAAACACATGCTCGTACTTTCATGCATGATAATTCATTGGAATTGCCACTTTGATTGTATGAAACTGATGTACTTTTTCAACTTTCCCACTAGTTTCCATCTAATATCTCATTGTTCACCTGATCATTGGATTTTATGTTAAGCCATCAATGTCTTTGGGGCGGTGTTTCTTGCACTAAAATTTCATGATAAGAGGCGTGTAGTAGATAAACCCACAAGCATAATATAGTTGTTGTTTTGTTGCTTGCCTTTATGTCCATGTTTAACGCATGAGAATTGACAAATGATGTTAGTAATTGATTGCTCTATCCAAGTGATTTAATTCATCTGTATTTTTAGATGTGTGGAGCCAAGGGTGGTTAAAAAAAATTTTAAAAAAAAATAGAATGGGCATAAAGGTGTTTAATAAAATCCCTATGACATTGAAAAAAAAAAAGAAGAAGCAGGGTTGTCTGCAATAAATGTAGAGTAAAAAAATAAAAGGAAATATACAGAAGGCTTGGATTTATTTGTAATAAAATTGAGGGAAGCATAAAATGCTAAATTTTGAGGGTTTAGTAGCAAATCCCTTAGTGAAATGTGAAAGTGGAAAAGTTGGGGGTCGATTTGTGAAATTTGGCAAAAAATGAAAAAAGTTAAAATCATGCGTTTATTTGTAAAATATGGAGAAATGTGAAAAACTGAAAAGTTATAGGGCCTAGTTGCGTAAATCCTTAAATTCATTTGAATTCAAAGGGGTAATGTGCAAAAATGACATGAGAGGGGTTAAAATACAAAAAAGAAAAAAAATGAGATTTTTGTGAAAGTTGAGGGTATTATTGTAAATTTGCAAGCCCACTTCCATGAACTCATACTGAGTCCAATGTAGTGGTAGAGAGCTCATTACCTCTTGAGACTCTCTTGAGTAAGTAGAAAATATTTTGAAAACCACAATCTCATTCTGAAGTCCAATGTAGTGGTAGAGAACTCTTCTTGAGAGTATCCTCATTACTTTTTGAGACTCTTTTGAGTGAGTGAAAAATATTTTTGAAGACTATAGTCTCATTCTGAGTCCAATGTAGTGGTAGAGAGTACTCCTTGAGAGTTTCTTCATTACCTCTTGAGACTCTCTTGAATGAGTGAAATATATTTTGAAGACCATAATCTCATGTTAAAGTTCAATGTAGTGGTAGAGAGCTCTCATTGTAGAGTTTCCTCATTACCTCTTGATACTCTCTTGAGTGAGTGGAAAATGCTATGAAGACCATAAGTCTCATTTTGAGTCCAATGTAGTGGTAGAGAGCTCTCTTTGAGAGTTTCCTATTACCTCTTGAGACTCTCTTGAGTGAGTGGAAAATATTTTGAAGACCACAAACTCATACCGAGTCAAATGTAGTGTTAGAGAGCTTTCATTGTAGATTTTTCTCATTATCTCTTGAGACTCTATTGAGTGAATGAAAAATATTTTGAAGACCACAAGTCTCATGCTGAGTTCAATGTAGTGGTAGAGAGCTCTTATTGTAGAGTTTTTCTTATTAACTCTTGAGACTCTCTTGAGTGAGTGGAAAATGTTTTCAAGATCACAAACTTATTCTGAGTCCAATGTAGTGGTAGAGAGTTCTCATTGTAGAGTTTACTCATTACCTCTTGAGACTCTCTTGAGTGAGTGAAAAATGTTTTCAAGATCATAAACTCATGCTGAGTCTAATGTAGTGGTAGAGAGCTCTCATTGTAGAGTTTACTCATTATCTCTTGAGACTCTCTTGGGTGAGTGGAAAATGTTTTCAAGATCATAAACTCATGCTGAGTCTAATGTAGTGGTAGAGAGCTCTCATTGTAGAGTTTACTCATTATCTCTTCAGACTCTCTTAAGTGAGTGGAAAATATATTAATGATCACGAACTCATATTGAGGTCCAATGTAGTGGTAGAGAACCTTCATAGTGAGAGTTTCCTCATCACCTCTCGAGATCCTCTTGATGAAGTGAAAAAAATATATATTGATATTTGAGTGAGTAAAAAAAAAACCTTCTTAAGTAAAAATCTCTTAAGATCCATATGGGCAAATAGTGGTCTTTCCCGAGCAAAAAAAAAAATATTGAATGATACTCACACCTCACATGTCAAACAATATAAAAAAACAAGAAGGAAAGAAGCTCTCTCAAATTCACTATAAAAAGCTCAACTAATGAAAAAAAGAAGTTCTCTAAGTGATGTCTAAAGAAAAAGAAGGATTCTTGGAGTAAAAAAGAGCTTTGAGTAGCAAAAAAAATGTTTCAAGTGAATTGACAAAAAAAAAGAAGAAAGTTTCTGACAAAGTCCCCTTGCGTATATCCCGCAAGTGCACGGGTTTGTCAAAGTAATAATCCCGGGTGAGCGGGGTCGAATCCACAGGGAGTAGGGAGTAAAGACACTTAATTCGATTCTTAGCTATGTGGAGTATCAACAATGATAAGTGTGGTAATGATTCAATTCTCGAAAATTAAAAAGCAACAAGTAAGAGAGCAAAAAGTAAGGAGGAGGCAAGGCAATCGATAAAGATGGGGTACTCGGATGATGCTTCACCCTAGGGATAATCGCTTCAAGTGCAAGAACTCTCTATTATGCTTCCTAATCAATGCAATGGTGAGTCGTGGAAATCCTTACATACATAGTCCCAAATATAAGGTCAACTATGCCTAACTCTATACATGTCCCGGAGGAGAAATCGAACAATCTCAACACCTCGCACTCGCGATAGAGTTGCAATGAGCTCTAGGGATTCCAAGTGATAAATCTCTTCCTAGATTTAGACCTAACCCTTTGGTCCAGGCGGAAGGTCCCTAGCCACAATTAATCCCTAGATACTAAGATCATCTCAACGCTTCACTCCATTACACGCTGCAACTAGGCCCCCAGCGGAGGTTCATCCCTTAGACCACTCACTCTATTATGGCCGCAAAGAACTCGAGGAACGGAGGTAGAATCTATCACGCCCGGAGGGGAAAAGGGGACGCTCCCTGCACTCTCGACTCACCCTCTCAACCCTCTCCAACCTAGCTTTGTCTAACGCTCGTGGTGTGTCACTCACTCACAAGGTTACCAACAAGAACTCTCAACCCTAGTGTCACTCTAGGGGAAATATTCATACAATGAAACATTCAAGGTTGGAACTCACAATAAACATCAATTTATTGACAGCATAATAAAGAAGTTCAATGAAATGAATACATCCTAGGGTTCACAATCATCCAAGCACCCACTAGCGGTTTAGCTCTCCATGGAGCTTAGTACAATCAAAGAAATCGAATGTAAAAGCAATGAATCCATAAAGAAACCCCCTCGATGGTCGTGTCGATGGTCTTGTGGAGAGTCCTCTACTCGTCGTCCAAGGATTCCTTCGTCCGGTATAGGATACGCCTCGATCGAAGCTCCCCTACCAACCTTCTTCCTAATGGAATCACGATGTCGGAGCCGTAGAACCTCTCCAAAACCTTGGCCAATACCCCACGAAACTCTAGCTGAAGCCCTCTCGCAAGTTGGGGAAAAGATGGAGAAAAGAATACCAAAATCGGGGCTGAATCGGCTTTAAATAGGGCTGGAATCGGGCAACTCCACGGGCATGGACGATACAGGCGCCCGTGCGGAATTTCCACACGGGCGTGGATAATTTCCACACGCCAGTGTGGATTCTCTGTTTCTCTGGTTTCTCGGCCGGCTGTGAACAGTGCTGCTACAGTAGCTGCTGCAGTACTCTGCTACAGTCTTTAACTTGAATAACTTCCCAATTCCATACTTTCATCGGGGTAACGCAAACGGGCACACGTTCACGTCGTGAATCACTTGCTTCTTCAATGATATATATGTTGGTGGAGCTCCTATTCTTATATGCATAAGACGAAATGCTCGAATGTGACTGCTTTTGTGCCCCTCCAAATGGATGTACTCACTCGAATGCGAGGAGGTTGGCACACACTCTAGCATCTCACACCTGTCCTATGTCTTCGCGTTTGAACCTTAGCAAGATCTCCTCCAAAATAGGTGCATTATGATCCACATTGGCCTATTTCCTTCATACTCAGCCTCACAACCATACCTGCATAAAAGTAACATAAAAACACACATATTAATGTAAAAACCTGAGAAAAGTAATGCTCAACATAAGGAAAGAATGCTTCGCATTCATATCACACAAGCACTTATCAGTTTCCTTGATAACGATAAAGGAAGAGGCTTCACAAAGTGTGATACACTAACAATTCAAACTCCAAAACTAAAAAAAAAATCATGTTTATGATTCACAAACAAATGGGGATCACCACTCAAAATCCATAAAATATTCTTTAAAAAAAAAAACAAGTCAAAGCAATCAAGTTAGTGACCGAATCATATGAATGGTCATGACTCAGAGATGCACAAGCTAAGGCTCAATAGCATAGAAGAGTCGAGGTTTGAAAAGTTCAAATGATGAGACAAATGAGTTCAGTGAGTCCAAGATTGAAAGCTTCACAAGCGCAAAATACTAGGGTTTTAAAGAAAATCTAAATCAAATGAAATCAAGTTTGTAATTCACAAAAATGGAGAAGTCAAAACTTTAAATCCAGTTTATATTCAAGATACAAGCAAGGAAAATAAGACCAAGGTCAACAAAGTTAAAGGAGACATCCTCAGCATGATCTTTGGCGAAAAGTTAGGAAAGCAGTGGGGCTGTTGTTGAGGAACATTGATAATTGGATGATACTTTTTCTTAGCTCATCTGATATCCACACCTTCCAAGACTTAATCTCTTAAGTAAAGATAATGGAAAGAACTAGTCCAAAAGTGGGGTGTACGATGCAATCCACCAAGGTAGATAAAGAAAAGCCAAAGAAGCCAGAAGGTGTCAAACATGTGGCCTTTGCAACTAATAAAGTGAAGGAGGAAACAACACCACCAAACTATAACAAACCAAAGCCACTTGCACTTAGGGGTGGAAATGAACCAACAAAGCCTTTAAGCTATCTTCAGTAAAGGATGAGCAAAAAGTATTTTTTCAGAAGAGACAAAATGATGAAGATATTTAAAGATGCATTGAAGGTGGGACTACAGCTACTGGAAAGCAAGCGGCCGAAAGAAGCAGATGGGAAAGATCACCCAAAATTCTGTCTATACCATAGAATATTGGGTTATTCGATTGAGAACTGTTATGTCTTTAAAGATTGGATTGAGTGGCAGTATCTAAAAGGGAATATCACTTTATCTAAAAGTGTATTGCTTGATCAACCAGCAGAGCATACCAACTATGTGTCAGTTGCACTACAAGAAGAAGCATTATGGAGGCAAGATGCAGGGGACATGTTAGAGAGTATGCAAGCTGAAAGAGGTTCTCAAGTTCCTAAGGAGCCTACTCCTCTTGGAGATCTAGAAGGCTTATGGGAAATTTTTATCTCAAAGAAGTCAAGAAAGATATTGAAGAAATTGGGAGAGCTCCCTGGTATCAAGTGGCGTAGAGCTCAAGGCCCTGATGAGAAGTCTAAGCAAAAAGCGAAGAATAAAAAGATCAAGAATAAGAAAAAGAAGCAGAAGTAGATAAAGCTCTTAGAGCTCCATCATAAGAAATTGATTATTGAAGAATATATCGACTCATTGGAAGATTACCAAAAAAAAGGAGAAAGCCTTGATTACACTTGGCAACTATTTTCCAGATAAAGTTAAAGAGACACTTGAAGCATTAAATGGGTTTGAAGATGAAGAGTTCATAATCGAGACATGTAGAGTCCTCACCATTTATAAAGATGAGATGGAGAGTGACAATGATGAAGATGAGCTTAAGCTCTATTACCCCTGACGGAGATGATTATGTGACTAAGAAACTCTATGATCGGTATGGGAAGGCCTTATATTAGTAGGAAGCAGAAGAAAAGACAGGCTTTTAAAGAAAGTGTTAGGATGGCAAATGCAAGATTGTGAGAAATGCTAGTACAATCCTCTGAGACAAGTCGACACTATCCAAGAGAGAAGCCAAGAAGGGTACCCAAACATAAAATTCTCAAAAAGGTGATGCCACGTGAGTAAATTCCATTTTTAATTCAAAGGGTGACATATGACCTTACTCACAGAAAACCTCACGTTCCAAACAATGACACCGCTTGGAATGAATCTGGAATTGTGGAAGTTCGGTGTAATTCTTTGAGCCAAATGGAGTCACAACATTAGTGTCATGAATTTCGAGCAGATGCTATGGAGCAAGAAGACATATCTCAACCTTTAAGCAACATGAAAGATAGAAGCCTTGCTATAAGGAATGAAAAATAATTCAAGAGTTGTTTCAAAAAATGGTTGATGAAGAAAAACTACTCCTGAAGAACAAAAAGAATGCTGGAGCACACACGAAGAATCATCCTAAGTATTACCCTTTTCATTGCTTGATAGGGCATACATTAGAAGATATATTGTCGTGGATTCAAGAGATGGCTACACAAATCAATTGGGTCTGGTGCCATAAACCTACCTGAGGAGTATTTTGAGACGTCAGGTATATGTTATGCCTTCACAATTAAAGAAAGACATGATAATGGATGCATCCACCAAGATGAGGAAGAGGAGCCTCGGATAGTTAATAACATGCAAAAGCTTCTCGAGCAAGCACGTGACACTAAAGATAAAGGAAAGGAGAAAGTGATTGATGTCAATGAAGACATTATGCAACCATGCAAGACTTCTACTTCGAAGACACAAGACTATAATATTATTGGCTATTTGAATAAAATTCTAGCTCAACTAACTATCTTGATGCATTAATGATGTTAGAAGAGCTCAGAGACATATTGATCCATGTCCTACAAAACCCGAAAGAATACCAAGCTTATTTTGCTGAAGCTCATATGACAGAAGCTCTCTATGCGTTTTGTTCTCCGGTGATTAATTTTCAGAGAAAGACTTATTATTGGGGACAAGGGAGTACAATAGACCCTTATATGTTACTGGGTCTTGTGATGGGACAAGAGTCAACCGAATCCTAATTGATCCAGGCTCATTAGTAAATATGATGACACTAAAGACTTTGCATGCGTTGGCTTTGGAGAAATATCACCTATCAGCTGAAAAGATCATTGTCCAAGGCTTTAACTAGCATAGTCAAAAGGCCCTTGGGTTAATTACTCTCCCTTTCAAGATTGGGAAGTTGACATCAGAAGTGAAGTTTCATGTCATCAACGCTGATACTTCCTATAGAGCATTGCTGGGAAGACTATGGCTATATGAAAACTATATGGGTCCTTCCAATTTGCATCAATGTTTGAAGTATATGATGGATGATGATGTATACAGCATAGATGGAGAGATTCAACCATTTGGGGTGCATGAAATCAACTATGAGGATACATGGTATTTTGTGGATACACCAAAAGGGGGCAAGATTTCTGCAGCCAAAGATGATGCTCTCATGAAAGTCATTAAAACTACCAAGCTCACTCAGAAGAAAGTTTCACTTTTGCCTTTGAAACAAC
This sequence comes from Dioscorea cayenensis subsp. rotundata, assembly GCF_009730915.1. Classification (NCBI taxonomy): domain Eukaryota; kingdom Viridiplantae; phylum Streptophyta; class Magnoliopsida; order Dioscoreales; family Dioscoreaceae; genus Dioscorea; species Dioscorea cayenensis. The sequence goes on along the minus strand of NW_024087496.1, from coordinate 229,519 downwards.
ACTTTGGAAGTGACACGGAGTCTTCATAAGAAGAAAAAGATCATGAAGACATACAAATCACTCACTCATCTGCTTGTCTTCATAAGAGGAATTGACATTTTGGAAGTGATGGTTTTGATGGAGAAGAAGCTTCATTCCTACTAATTAAAAAGGAAGAAGATGATGATGAAGTTCTGGTTGAAAGCTCTCTTCATGTTACAAGAATACCGAAGGGCCTTTACAAAGCTCTTGATGAGTTGCATGTTAACTCGGTAGAAGGGCTCATCACCTTCTATGTGCCTTCTCGCCATCAAGAGGAGAGAGGGATTCTCTTCAATAAGTCTAATCTCAATAAATCTAATGATGAAGATATTTTGATGAGCAAAGCAATGAAAAATGAAGAACCTTGGCCTTTGAGGATTCTAGATTACTATCCTCCTAAGCTAAGAAAATTAATAAAGTAAGCTAGAATTAGTTTGAAGCATTTGAAGGACAGCCATATTCTCTTTGAGAGACTTTGGTGCCCTTTCAGGATTGCTATGCAAGGTCAATGTTTAAGCAAGAAGGGACTTAGGTTTCAAGATGAGAAAGTATATGAATATCGCATGGTGTCAGCTATTGAAGGTTTGAATACAAGGGATGAAGATCCAGTTGAAGAAGTATTAGATGATCACCTGGTGAAAGATATAAAATTGAAGGACGCACCCCTGAGCTTGAAGATGGAGGGCAAGCAACGATCTATAAGTTAGTGGAAATCAAATTTGGAAGGGAGGATGATCCTAAATCCACTTTCTTAATTGCACAATTAACTCAGGAAGAGAAAAGAAGTTATTCAAAGCATTCTTGTAGAGTATGTTGATTGTTTTGCATGGAGCTATAAGGAAATGTCGGGTCTTGTCATAGAGGTTGCAGTGCACAAGCTTGCCATTGACCCAAATTTTCTACCAATGAAACAAACACCGAGAAAGATGATGTTTGATTTGGAAGAGAACATCATTAAATAAACTAAGAAACTAATTGAAGCTAGTTTCATAAGGGAAGAAAAGTACCCTAATTAGATCGCAAGTATAGTGCCTGTGGAAGTTCTACTTTTCCCTACTTCTCTTATATTTTGTTTTTTGAGTTTAACTTGTGTGTTTAAGTCCCTTTGAGTGTCCTCTTGTGTTAAAATTTATTTGAGGTCTTTAATAAGGTTAAAAAGGGTGGAGAAAGCCTTTCAAACGTGTGAAAGCAAGGTCCAAGCCTTGCAAGCACTTGGGTGCCTGCAATGGGCTGTTTTGGGGAGCTTAACGTCCTTGTTTATGGCCGTCAAGCCACTCAGAAAGCTTCACGGCCTCCCTTACAGGCTAAGGAAACCTGTTAAGCCTTCCATAAGGTCTTCACGGCCCTCCCTTACATCTATAAGGGAGCCCGTTAATAGCTTCGGGTCTTGGCCTATTTAAAGCCCTTTCTTGGACTTTTTAGGGCCTTCTTTGGGCCTTTCTTTCTCTCCTTCTTCCTCCTCCTCTAGAACCTCCATTCCTTCTCTCCAAAAACCTCATCCTTAACCTCCAAACAAAGAAATAAGTGGAGATTTCTCCTCCTTTTGTGAAGAAGAGCTTGCTTAGGGTATAGAGAAGATTCGGTGGTAAGTTGATTCTCTTCTTCTTCCCCCTTTTCTCTTCTCTCTTTCTTGTTGATTTTATTTGAAATTTGGGTGGGAAATATTATTTTATGAATGGATTTAAAGGTTAGAATCATTTTAAAGTTGTAAAACCTTGAATCCATTGAGAATTGATATAGATCTTTCATCTCTTATATTAGGGTTACTGTAGCACCGAACCAAGTTGAGTATTATTTTTTTTTGCTTTTCTTGTTAGTTTTGAGGGTTGTGAGAGTTTGATCCTTGTTAGATGTCCTTTTGTGAAGAAGAGCTTGCTTAGGGTATAGAGAAGATTTGGTGGTAAGTTGATTCTCTTCTTCTTCCCCCTTTTCTCTCCTCTCTTTCTTGTTGAGTTTATTTGAACTTTTGGTGGGAAATATTATTTTATGAATGTATTTAAAGGTTAGAATCATTTTAAAGTTGTAAAACCTTGAATCCATTAAGAATTGAGAGAGATCTTTCATCTCTTAGATTAGGGTTACTGTAGCACCAAACCAAGTTGAGTTTGTTTTGCTTTTCTTATTAGTTTTGAGGGTTGTGAGAGTTTGATCCTTGTTAGATCTTCTTGTTAAAGTGCTTAGCAAGCTCTATAAGCAATTATTTTCCCATTTTGGGCATTTTTCCCTTCATTCTACTTGGTTGTGTTATTGTTAATAGTCGTTGCTTGTGTTGATTGTTTTATTGCTTCTAGGAGGTGAGACTTCAAGCAAAGAAAAAGAGCTGGTGGAGTAGTGACACCCGGGTGTTTTAGCTTGCCAAGTTTATGAATGGGATTTACTAAATTATGGACTGTAAATCATGCATGTTTTTCTAATGTTTAAGTTACTTGCCTTTGAATGATAAACTCCTTATTGCTAACTCTCTTTAAAAGTTTTCCATGGAGTTTAGAAATCATAATGATTTATGATTTGGATTATTTCATGAATATTTGTAAAGTATATACGTTGTTTATGGTTTAGAAACCCTATGTTTTGAAGTATATGTTTCAAATTGTGCATTTTTAAGATATTTGATGTTCTTGTTATGATGACCAAAAAGGCATGTGTAAACCAAGTGGAATTTCATTATGATGATGTTATATTTGAAGTATATTTTCAAAGGATATTCTTGTATGATGTTCTTGATGAAAATGGTTTCAGTGAAGGTGTTATAATCAAATTATTCACTCTTGAAGTGATAATTACAATTTTGAATACTTGTGGTCTCTCGATGAGAATTATGCTATCATGTTGATGTATATACTGAGCCTATGGGTTGGATTGTTATTTATATATTTTGATGGTGACATGAGAGCCGAGCTCTAATACTTACTACAGTAAGAAGTGGACGGTTTCCATGGGCGACCTAGTTGAGATGGCGTAGAAAACTGTCAAACTGGTTATGCCATTTCAGGTGGGAGTGTAGAGCCCTGATTTGGATATTGTTGGTTTGTTCGGAGTCACCACACTGGCTTTTCAATGGCCAATGCTAAGATACGGGCATCTTGGTGTCTCCAGACCTAACCGAGGCCACGGTTAGCGATGAAGGTTTTCAAGGCCATTTTGGATACTATTGATTATTATGATTTGTTGATTTATTTATTTCTAAAAATTTTGACATATAAAGCTATCAAAAAGAATGTGTGAATATTGGATTCCATAATTGTATGAATTTCTTGATGATTTCCAAGGGATTTTATTTTGCAGTTTATTGAGGAAGCATACATTCTTATGTTATATTTGTTATTTAAAGTATCTTTATTCTTATTAAGAATTGAAACATTTTTATGGTATTTTACTTTCATTTGATCATGCTTGAGTTATAGTCCCATGTTTAGCCCCTCACTGAGTAACCTAGTTACTCACCCCCTCTTTCTTCCTCCCAGGTGATAGCACAGCGTAAGGACGAAGGCATGAAGTGCTTGGCAGGAGTTGTGTTTGTATTCCCATTTTGAGTTGTGCATGTTGCTTTATTTCCTTGGAATGTATCATCAAGGATGCACTATGTGTTGTTGAACCTTATTATGTCCTTCCTTGTTGGAATATTTAGTATTTCAGTCTAGTCTATGTTATGTATGAGAGATATACTCTGTGTTTTTGGGCTTCTTGTGATTGCCATTTTTGTTGTTGTTGTTGTTGGTGTTGTTGTTGTTGTTGTTGTTGTTGTCATTATCATATGGTGGTTACTTATATTTCTTATCTTGGTGCCCATTTAGTGAACATGGGTAGGATGATTGATGTATGTATTTATTGTTAAGTTATTCATTGTAATTATAGATGCATTGTACAGGGAACAGGTTAGCCCTATGGTGATCTAGGGTTGAGGTAGTGTTGGACCTCCCCTAGGTTATTGTGGTGGTATATCATGATCGCTTCCTCGCAAATGTATGTGATTGTCAAGTAATATCCTATGTGTGACACAGATGTCGTATTCCACGGGGCCAAGAAAGTATTATTACTTACTCTTCATCTATTATCTAGCCTTTAATTCTTAGTAAGAAGAACAAATAAAATAAAATAAACTAACTAATCTATAATCGGGTTAATAACACACATAAATAAATGAACCAGGGAGTATCAAGCATGAGAAGGAGGTGTTCGGAAAAGGAATCCCCCAAGAGCTGTCATTAAGTCCCAAACTAAAATGGTTTAAAGATGTAATAACGATAGTTAAGACCTAAAGATCTCTTAAATAGATTAATCCCAATATCTCAGTTGCTAACCCCTAATCCCATACGATTATTAATCGACATATCTTCTGGATCAACCCACTTACGATTGTAATGAGCTCAAGGAATTCTCTAATAGGAGTAAACCTACTATCCTTCAGCTTAAACCTAGCAATGGAGGGCTACCACACCCGATCTCTCAGCGTGTCAGCACAAGTATCCCCTTTCAATCTATGTATGACCTAGTACAAGCACGCTCTTGCATCGACAAATACAATTCAAGAATGAACTACAGATTTCTCTATTTGTAGCTCAAGACATGCAAAGCACAATAGATTGAATCTTAAACAACAATCAAATGAAATAATGACACATCCAAGGTTTTACACAAGATGAACCCTAGGTTTCACCCAAATCCAAACACCACAATAAGTTAATCCCTCATGATGAAAGATAATTATACAACATAAAAGGAAATAAAATACAATAAAGAAGCAAGAAAACTCTCTCTATGATCTTGATCTCCTTGAATGGATGAAGCTTGGAATGGTTTGCAATGGTGGCTTAGAACTTCACTTCAACTGCTTCTTCTTTGCTCCTTTCCCTCTTGGTGATGATGTGTGCTCGTTTCCCACAAGAATCGCTGCCAAAGGGTGGCCATAACACCTCAAGAATATCTGGTGGCCATAAGGCTAAGGAAAAGTCCCCTTGTTTTGCCCTAAAATAAGCTTTAAATACACCCAAATTTCGATCTATACTGGGGTTAATACCAGGGTCCATATGGCCTCCATGCGGTCCATATGGAAGCCATATGACCTAGGCAAAATTCTCTATCTCGACAATCTCCAAGTGCTACAATGACTGCTGTAGTAAATCTACTATAGTACCACATAACCTGGTTTTCTCCTTTTTGCCCTAATCATACTCTCATGTTCTCCATGGCTTCTTCATGCCCTACAAAGTGATTAATACATAATTAAGCATCAATTCTTTGTGGAATACATGCTAAGTGAATATACATTTAGACACTTATCATGTCACGTGTGGGACCCACAGGACAGGTGTGACAGTGCTTATCAAGAAGAACAATGGGCAAATTAGAATATGTGTGGACTTTAGGGACTTAAATAAAGCATGTCCCAAAGATGATTTTCTACTTTCTGTCATGGAGATCATGACTGATAACATATCTTCATATGAGATGTTTTCTTTCATGGATGGTTTTTCTTGCTACAACCAAATCAAGATGGATCCAGAGGATGAAAATCACACTGTGTTCCATACACCGATAGGTATCTATTGCTATAAGGTCATGCTGTTTGGGATAAAGAATGCAGGGGCAACATATCAAAGAACTATGACAAAAATCTTTGATGATTTGATTCACCAAGTTGTAGAGTGCTATGTAGATGACTTGGTGGTGAAAACACAATCAAGAGACCAACATCTCAATGACTTAAGAAGGGTGTTCAATCATATTAAAAAATACAACAATGAACCCTATGAAATGTGCATTTGGGGTACTATCCGAAAAATTTCTTAATTTCATCGTGAGGCACATAGGAATAGAGATTGATCCCTCAAAAATTAAAGCGATCATAAAAATGCCACCTCTAAAGACATTAAGTAGCTGAGGTCTTTCCAAAGATGTCTTGCCTATATTTGTAGATTCATCACCAATCTTTCAGGAAGATGTAAGCCATTCTCAAAGTGGGTGAAAAAGAATGATCCATTCAAGCGGGATGTTGAATGCCAAAATGCTTTTGAAGAAATCAAGCGTTACTTACTAAATCCCCTAGTGTTAGCAGAGCCGATTGCAAGAAATCCATTGATCTTATATATAACGGCTTTTGATGGATCCCTTGGGGCTCTCTTAGCTCAAGAGAATGAAGAGGGAAAACAGAACACCCTATACTACCTTAGCAAAATGTTGGTGGGCACTGAAAACAAATATACACCAATAGAGAAGCACTGTCTCTCCTTGGTGTTTGCAGTAAAAAAGCTTCGGCATTATTTACTCTCACATAAAGTCATTCTTATCTTGAAGATAGACCTACTCAAGTACTTGATGACTAGGCCACTGCTCACTGGAAGATTAGCAAAATGGGCATTGATACTCATGGAGTTTGATATAACTTACACTCCACAAAAAGCAATCAAAGGACAAGCATTGGCAGATTTTTTTCAGGGCGCATCCTTTGCCTGATGCATCTCCATTGAGATGCGATCTCCTTGATGAAGAGACTTTGACAATAGAAGAAAGGGAACATTTTTAGAAGATATACTTTGATGGAGCTTGTTCAATCCAACCAGCTGTTAGACCCAAAATTCCTCATATTAAAGCTGGTATTGGACTCATCTTCATTTTCCCTGAGGATGGGATCTTGAGGTATTCTCTTTCCTTGTTGAAGCCATGTACTAACAATGAGGCCAAATATGAAGCTCTTATTGCTAGATTGGAGCTAGAAATCAAGATGGGGATTCAAAGTTTGCATATATATGGTGGCTCACAACTTATTATAAATCAAGTTGAAGGAAGTTTCAAGACTCATAAACAAGAACTTCTTTAGTATCATAAGAGAGTTACAGAATTATTAAAATAAATTCCTGATATCAAGCTGGAGAGAGTTTCTAGGTCTGTTAATGGAAAAGCAGATAGATTAGCCAAATTGGCAAAAGAGCTAGTCGACCCAGATCAGGAGGAAGTTGAAGTCATCATTTGAAATAGGAGAGTCTTGAGTTCATGTCTTGATGAGGAGTTAGAAAATTAAGACCTTGGAAGAGAAGAAGTTTTTATAGTTGCTGAAAATGATTGGAGGAGCCTTTCATTAAATACTTCAAGTAAAGTGAGTTTCCAGGTCAAAAGTCTTTGGCAACACAGCTAAAAAAAAGGGCAATAAGGTTCACCCTTGTTAATGACATCCTCTATCGTAGATCATATGATCAACTATTACTAAGATGTATCTTGAAGGAGGAGTATGAAGAAGTCATGCATGAAGTCCATTCTGGTATTTGTGGTGTTCACCAGTCGGGACCAAAGATGCCATTGAAGATCAAGCATATCGGATATTATTCGCCAAGCATGATCAACGATTGCCTGCAATATGCAAGATGGTGCAAATTGTGCCAAGCTCATGGGGATTTCATTCATCAACATCCCAACCCTTTAGACCCTATAGTCTCTTCATGGCCTTTCGATATGTGGGGGACCGATGTGATAGGCCCTATTGAGACTCCATCATCAAGAGGGCATCGTTTTATACAAGCTGTCATGGACTACTTTTCACGTTGGACGCAAACTCTTCTTTAAAAGAAGTAAAGGCGGAAAATATCATTAAGTTTTTTAAAGACCATGTGCTATATAATTTGAAACTCCCCGAAGGATCATTTCTGATAATGGATGAGCTTTCGGAAGCTTGAAGGTTGGAAGATTTGCTAAGCATCACAAAATAGACTGGAGGTATTCCTCTATCTATAATGCTAGAGCTAATGGCCTCGCGGAAGCATTCAACAAAACACTAAGTTATTGCAGAAAGCCATTTCAAAAGGCCAAAGGGATTGGCATGAAAGGCTCCTGAAGTCCTTTGGGCATATCATAAAACTTATCGAACACCAGCTCAATCAACACCATATTCGTTGGTTTTTGGTACTGAAGTTGTTCTACCGCTTGAAGTTCAAATTCCATCTCTAAGAATTGCCCTGCAAAATGAACCCACAAATGAAGATAGAGTTCATTTGCGTTTGGATGAGCTTGACTCCTTAGATGAAAGGAGACTAGAGGCTCAATAAAATCTTGAAGTCTACAAAGCATGGATGGCACAAGCTTACAATAAAATGGGTCGCATTCGAACATTTTGAGAAAGGAGAGATGATTTGGATGTTAAGAAGACTAATCATCACCAATAAGTATGTTGGGGGAAAGTTCAAGCAAAATTGGGAAGGCCCATACATTATAGAGGTCGTCTACGAAGGAGTAGCCAATTAGCTAGTTGACGCCGATGGAAGAAGACTCATGCCACCCATCAATGCACGTTTCTTGAAAAAAATATTATCCATGATATGAAAATGTAAGGAGGAAAAAAGAGAAAAAAAAGAACTTGCGTTTGTCTATGACGGAATGTCCAATGCTCTTGTTTGAGTAATTTGGTCAAGCACAACGTATGCTTCTTGAGGTAAAACATGAGCTCTATCATGTTGTTTCCTTTTTCAAATTGAATAAAGACATGATTCAATAAAAAAACAACAATATATATATATAATCTTATAATAAAATATAAAATCAAGTAAAAAAACATGAAATTAAAAAAAACCAAGAAAAAAAGAAGAAGAAAAAACCAATCAAGGAAATGTTGAAGTTTGAAGGCAAAATCTGTAGTTTTCCATAAAATCGCTGTTTTGATCAAATAGCTCATCGGGCGTCCAAATCACCTCTGATCATCATGAAATTTTAAGTAAAGCACAAAAACATGACAGTAGTTAATTTGAATGGTTGAAATTAAATTTGTTGTTGCGATGGTTTTAAGAAAGAATTTAAATTTCAAGCAAAAATTCAGAAAATTGGTCATCCAATGACTAGCGTTCATCAAAACATTAATCGGATCATGATACTTTCCCTGATCAACCTGAAAATTTTATTGAAGTTTTGAAACATCATGATGTTTAATATGAATGGTCATAATTATAATTTAAGTTCTAAAAATTTCAAAACAAATTTGTGATTAAGAAGCAAAATTCATTGATAACCATCATGGAAATTACTTGTCATCAAGTTGATGATCATATAGTTAAACATTCTGTGATCTTTTTGAAAATAATTTTTACATGTTTATGACATTTTCATCTTCAATATAGATCGTGGAGATTAAGTTTGAGGTTCATTTACCTCTCACAAAAAATTCATAAGTTTAATACAGATTTTGTTAATTATTATGGTCTCCATTGTTGATTTTTTAAGTTGATGATCGGATGGTGGAATCTTTCCTAGTCTTAATGAAATTTTTTATTGACATTCATAGATTACTTTTCTTTGAGTTGGATAGCAGAGATCATGTTTGAAGTCTGACACACGAAAAAAAAGAAGGAAAAAAAGAAAAAAAGAGTTCTAAAGGAAAATTTTTATTACTAAAGAGAAAAGTTAGGTAGACATGGACTTTTATTCCATTTATTACATTAAGCTAAAGTTGAATGAATAAAATAACTAGAGCCTAAAACTAAATGATGGAAATATACTAAGCTAAACTCAACAAATAAACTAAGCTATTTAAAGTTGAGCTTTCCTTTTCTCAAGGTTGGCTCGAGCTTCCGTAAGTGGTGATGAGGTTTGTAAAACATTATCTTCTCCTCCAAGCTCTTCAAGCTTCATTAGATCATTATTTAAGGATTGATTTACTTCATCAATAGAAGGGGTAGATGATAGATGTCTTTCCATGAGGAGATGATTTGTATTTGTTCTTCTTCTTGAGCTTTCAATTCTTTTAGTTTCTCTCTTATTAGCATAAGCTTCTTTTCGGTCTCATCCACACGTTGGGATGTTGTTGTGAGGAATGACTTTATTTCCTTCTTGTCCTCTATATCTTTCATCAACACACTCTTTTTTGATATGGTTGGGTTATTTTCTCCATCCTCCAAGTTATGCACAATTTTTAAAAGATCAAGCACTTTGTATATTTTGTCTCTTGTCGTTAAGATGTCAACTCTATGTATCATCAAAGTTTTGTGTAGTTTTGTGGTTTCTTCCCTCAAAGGTTCATGTTCATGTGGTTGTGATAACTTTTCCTTTTGAAGGAGATCCTTCGTCAAAAAGGAAACTAAGCCAAAACTCTACCCAACAACTTGGGAATAAAGAGTATTCGTAGACCCAACATCCATTGTTAAAGTCTTCTTATGCTTGGGAGAATTATCGGAGCTATCAATAGACACAACCTTGGGAACTGAATTATCTTTAGATTGAGGTTGAGGTTGATCTTTAATAATGACCTCTAGAATTAAAGTTTTCTAGTTGTGGAAGAGAAGGCATTGCTTGGTGATCATCAGCAAAAGTTGTTTCTGGAGCTATGTTCTACTCTAATTGTTGAGGAAGCAAGGCACTTTCTGTAGAAGTTGAGACCACTTCTTGATAAGAATCTTCCCCATGTGGATAAGAATAAAAAATAGGAGTGTAGTCATCATCACTGCATGATCTGAGGATAAAGAGTTACACTCAGAAGAATTAGAGCTTTAGAAAGTAGCTTGGCGAAAGCCTACAAAAAAAAAAGATGTTAAAATGAATCAAGTTGCATTATATAAACAAAACAATTTAAAGAAAAAGAGGGAACGATTCTTTGAAAGAAGTACCTACTGAGTCAGACCTGATTTGGAGATGCTATTTTGATCCTTATCATGCTAACTTGGGCCAGGGACGTTGGCTATAAAAGACAACATGGTCAATGAAATTTTAAAGGAATTTAATGAAATTATATCATTGAAAAAAGAAAAAATATATATATATATATATATATACATACCTTGAATAGATGTTTGATGTGGAACGGGTAATAGTGTAGAAGGAGCTCGTGATGATGTATATCACCTTCAATGGTTAGAGCTCTCTCTGCCAAATGCCTTGATCCTACTGGAGTTTATGGTTCGGAAGGCCTAGCCTAATTCTTCTCAGCCCTTCTGAGTTGAATTTGTTCTCCATGATGGTCCCTTTTCTTCATTTGAGGAGGAGTCTTTTTTTCAAGTGGAGCTTTGTCTTGAGGTTTCTTTGTGGAAAGGTCATTTTTAATAAGGCGAACATTAATGGATTTCAACATTGTATGCATTTTTGTTGACCAATGATGTGTATATATATATAAGGGATGACCTTGACGATCATGAGATGGAATGTAGAATCTTGATCCTAACTTCCTTCTAGCAAATTGATACCAGTAGCTCACCAAAAGGCTTATAGATTGTGGGCACTTTGGCAAAATGACAAGCGAATCGGTGTGGATTGTAATGCTGAGCATAAAGGTCTTTCCTGAGACGCAGAGGGATGATGCTCTGACAAAAGGAGATTAAGTGCTCTGCTTGAGTTTTACTTAGCTTGTTTTTATCATTTGGATCCTTGTAGTCCTCGAACCAACCTTTATTTTTGAATTCACTACATGTGAATGAACACCATATAAGATATTCCTCTCTTCCTAGTATATTTCGAGCTCTTCTAGGATTGAATGTGCTAGCTGCTACATCTGAAATATGAGCCATGTCTGGAATTTCTCACAAACCATTGATGCTGTCACTAAGTGGTTTGTGGCGGGAGTATGTTCCTGCAAAATGTCCTTTAACCCAAGCATACAAAAGTGATATGGTAAAGAGACTAAGGTGCCACATGGTCCTTTAGGGTGTCGACCATGGCACCTAAGCCAGCACAAATATAAACAAACACGGCATAAGCCAAGGAAATTCTTGTTCCTTTAGCTAGTTTCGTCACCATCATAAATGTCTCAGGGTGTATGAGGAACCCTTTATGTGGAATGATAAAATAGTATAACCACATAGATAGGAAGATGGCTAACTTACATTCTTCTAAAGCAGGAGGGACTGGATGAGTGTCAGTATCTGCAACTTTATATGATTCTCTAAAGAAGTAGTTTGCCCACTACGCATATGTGACTTTGTTGTTTATCTTGGGTGTGTAATAGTAGAGCTACTAATAGATAGTAAATAGGCCCCTTAGAGTGGTGTGAGATTCAGTTGCAATATACAATTCACTATTTGGTGGGATATACTCTTCATAGAATTCTCCCATAATTGGTAATCCTACTCCACACCTTAAATCCCACAATGAAATTCCACCTTCACCAAAAGGAGTGATGAAGGTGTTAGTCTCCGAGCACCACATCTCAATAATTGCTTTCATTATGGATGGGTTAAAATTATATGACCCTGTTGAAACCCCCACCGCTCCAAGGATACCGGCCTCTCTAAGTGTACTTGTTGATTTTGTAAGAACATCAAAAGCCCACTTGGTGTAATCAGTTGGGTGTGGGGTGTACTTGACGAATGGAAGTTTTCCAGTCCAAATAATGAATGTGGGATCAACGTTGGTTTGGCAACCAAATGTTTCCAACTCAAGTTTTGGGGCGGATGCTTCGTATGGATTCAATAGCATTACCTTAGTACTTTCCTTCCTTTAAAAACTGGTTGATGTAAACTTGCCAATGTCATGAGGTCCTCTGGGTATAGTGACCCATTGATTAATGTCGGTCCCTTGATTTGGGATAACTTTCTTTGAATTGAGGGCATAATACCGAGAGAAAGATAACCCATCTAGAGTTTTGGCTTGGTCATCATATGGCCCATAGAGAGGTTCTACTATTTTATGCTTTGTAATTGGTGCCATCAGAAAAAAAGGCTACATACAAAGAACAATGATTAAATTCTTTTTGGCAGATTACTGTAAAAAGAATAATAATGAATAAATAAAATAAAATAATAAAAAATAAAAAAATTGTTGTCATTGTACAAGATATTCTTGTGCAAGAAGGGCGGTACGAAAATAAAAAAATGAAGAAAAAGGCAAAAAAAAATATAATGCAAAAATCGGCACTGCCTAAGAAATTATGCATGGATGCAGAAAGTAAATAATATAATAAAAAAGGAAGAAAAAAATATATAATGCAAAAATTGGCGCTGCCCAAGAAATTATGCATGGATGAAGAAAGTAAATAAATAAAAATATATTATTGCAAAACAAGAGTTGTGTATGGATGAGAAAAAGACACCATGCTTGGGTAGGTAAAAGTGCTTTGTGCTCTTACATCAAGCATATAAAAAGGCATGATGGTTAAAAAGTAATCTATTGGGCTCTTACATCAAGTATTATGACAACAAAAAGAAACAACAAAAGCCATTATGGGATGATGGTTTCATAAAAAAAATTGAACTGATGCCATGTTTATATCATGAGAAAAAAAACATTAAAAAAACAATGAAGGGAGGTGATGGGAGGGATTAAAAAGAGGAAAAAAGCTAACCTCAAATAACTCAAAGATTGTTGAGAAGTTTGGATTGCTCGTACCTTCTTCCCTTCCTATGATTGCAAATGAAGAAGATACAAGAGGGGCACTTTGTTTAAATAGAATTTTTCTAATCCTAATTTTAATAGAAATATAATTTTATTCGGATTGTGACATAAATAAATTAAATAAGATAATCATAGAAAAGGGAGATAATCTTTAAAAAAATAAATAATCTAGCAATATCCGTTTTTTTTTGTTTTTAAATTTGGATAAATATAAATAAATGAAACAAACCATTTTATCTAGAGTGATGGTTAGAAAAGATCGGATTTTTTTTTAAAAAAAATGATGATAAACCCGAGGAAAAACATATTAGATTTTAAATTTATATATGTATGTGTGTGTGTGTGTGTGTGTATCCGAGAATAAAATAAATAAAAAAAAATCTGATTTATTATACAAAAATAGTAAATAAATCCGAGAATGAAAATAATAAAAAAATACGAAAAAAAAGTCATTCTTGAAAAAAGTAAAATAAATTGAAAAAAAAGAACAGATAATGATATTTTAAAAAAAATATTCAAAAAAAATCCCGGGCTTTGGGAACCAAAAAAACAAATGAAACAACACGAACAAGAAAATCATATCAAAACAAAGAAAAAACGGAAAAGAAAATTCAAGGAGATCAGAGGGATAGAAAAAAAGTGAAAACAAAGATGAAAGAAAGAGATGAAGATCGAAGGAAAGACATCGGAGAGACAAGGAGATCGGATAGGTTTGAAAAGCTCAACGAGATCAAAAAAAAAATCACTGGGCTAACGAGGGGCGGCATTGACAACTTGAAAGAAAACAAAGCATGAGGATTGACAAATGATGTTAGTAAATTGGTTGCTCTATCCAAGTGATTTAATTCATCCTTATTTTTAGATGTGCGGAGGCAAGGGTAGTTAAACAAAATGAAAAAAAAAATAGAATGGGCATTAAGGTGTTTGATAGAATCCCTTTTCAAAAATTTCGTGTCATTGAAAAAAAAAAGAAGAAAAGTTCATAAGAAAAGAAAAAAAAGCTATGAATCTAATTAATCATAGAAACATTCAGGGTTGTCTGCAATAAATGTAGAGCCAAAGAAATGTACATAAGGCTTGGGTTTATTTGTAATAAAATTGAGGGAAGCATAAAATGCTAAATTTTGAGGCTTTAGTAGCAAAATCCTCTGGGAAATGTGAAAGTGGAAAAGTTGGGGGTCGATTTGTGAAATTTGGCAAAAATTGAAAAAAGTTAAAATCATGGGTTTAATTGTAAAATATGGTGAAATGTGAAAAAGTGAAAAGTTAAAGGGCCTACTGGTGTAAATCCTTAAATTTGTAGGAATTCGAAGGGGTAATGTGCAAAAATGACATGAGAGGGGTTAAAATGCAAAAAAAAATGAGATTTTAGTGAAAGTTAAGGGTATTATTGTAAATTTACAGACCCACTTCCATAAACTCATACTGAGTCCAATGTAGTGGTAGAGAGCTCTCCTCAAGAGTTTCCTCATTACCTTTGAGTGAGTGGAAAATAATTTGAGTAGCACAAACTCATGCTGAGTCCAATGTAGTGGTAGAGAGATCTTTTTGAGAGTTTCCTCACTATCTCTTGAGACTCTCTTGAGTGAGTGAAAAATATTTTGAACACCACAATCTCATATTGAAGTCCAATGTGATGATAGAGAGCTCTCATCGAGAGTTTCCTTATTACCTCTTGAGACTCTCTTGAGTGAGTGGAAAATATTTTGAATACCACAGTCTCATGCTGAGTCCAATATAGTGGTAGAGAGCTCTCCTTCAGAGTTCTTCATTAGCTCTTAAGACTCTCTTAAGTGAGTGGAAAATATTTTGATGACTACAATCTCATGTTGAAGTCCAATGTAGTGGTAGAGAGCTTTCCTCGAGAGTTTCCTCATTATCTATTGAGACTCTCTTGAGTGAGTGGAAAATATTTTTAAGACCACAATCTCATGTTGAATTTTAATGGAGTGGTAGAGAGCTCTCATTGTATAGTTTCCTCATTACCTCTTGAGACTCTCTTGAGTGAGTGGAAAAATACTATGAACACCACAATCTCATGTTGAAGTCCAGTGTAGTGGTAGAGAGCTTTCTTGAGAGTTTCCTCATTTGCTTGTGAGACTCTCTTGAGTTAGTGGAAAATATTTTGAAGACCACAATCTTATGTTGAAGTCCAACGTAGTGGTAGAGAGTTCTCATTGTAGATCTTTCTCATTATCTCGTGAGACTCTCTTGAGTGAGTGAAAAATGCAATGAAGTCCACAATCCCATGTTGAAGTCCAGTATAGTGGTTGAGAGCTCTTCTTGAGAGTTTCCTCATTATCTCTTGACACTCTCTTGAGTGAGTGAAAAATATTTTGAAGTCCACAATCTCATGTTGAAGTTCAATGTAGTGGTAGAGAGCTCTCATTGTAGAGTTTCCTCATTAACTCTTGAGACTCTCTTCAGTGAGTGGAAAATGCTATGAAGACCACAAGTCTCATGCTGAGTCTAATGTAGTGGTAGAGAGCTCTTTTTGAGAGTTTCCTCATTACCTCTTGAGGCTCTATTGAGTAAGTGCAAAATATTTTTAAGACCACAAAATCATGTTGAGTCCAATGTAGTGATAGAGAGCTTTCCTTGTAGAGTTTCCTCATTGCCTCTTGAGATTCTCTTGAGTGAGTGGAAAATGCTACGAAGAGTACAATCTCATACTGAGTCTAATGTAGTGGTAGAGATCTCTCCTTGTAGAGTTTCCTCATTACCTCTTGAGATTCTGTTGAGTGAGTGGAAAATGTTATGAAAACCACAAGTCTCATGCTGAGTCCAATGTAGTGTTAAAGAGCTCTCCTTGTAGATTTTTTTCATTACCTCTTGAAACTCTCTTGAGTCAGTGAAAATTATTTTGAAGACCACAAGTCTCATGTTGAGTCCAATGTAGTGGTAGAGAGCTCTCATTGTAGATTTTTTTTTTCTCATTACCTCTTGAGACTCTCGTAAATCAGTGGAAAATGTTTTGAAGATCACAAACTCATGCTGAGTCTAATGTAGTGGTAGAGAGCTCTCATTGTAGAGTTTACTCATTATCTCTTGAAACTCTCCTAAGTGAGTGGAAAATATATCGAAGACCACCAACTCATGTTGATGTCCAATGTAGTGATAGAGAACCCTCATAATGAGAGTTTCCTCATTACCTCTTGAGACCCACTTGATGAAGTGTG
This sequence comes from Dioscorea cayenensis subsp. rotundata, assembly GCF_009730915.1. Lineage (NCBI taxonomy): Eukaryota > Viridiplantae > Streptophyta > Magnoliopsida > Dioscoreales > Dioscoreaceae > Dioscorea > Dioscorea cayenensis. The sequence goes on along the minus strand of NW_024087496.1, from coordinate 213,023 downwards.
TGTATATATATTTGAGTGAGTTAAAAAAACCTTCTTACGTAAAAATCTCTTAAAATCCACATGGGCAAATAGTGGTGTTTCCCGAGCAAAAAAAAATTATTGAATGATACTCACACCTCACATGTCAAACAAAAAAACAAAAAGGAAAGAAGCGCTCTCAAATTGACTAAAAAAAAGCTCAACTAGTGAAAAAAAGAAGTTCTCCAAGTGATGTCTAAAAAAAGAAGGATTCTTGGAGTAAAAAAACCATTGAGCAGCAGAAAAAAAAATCTCTCAAGTGAATTGACAAAAAAAAAAGAAGAAAGTTTCATTGATAACGATAAAGGAAGAGGCTTCACAAAGTGTGAGACACTAAGACTTCAAACTCCAAAACTAAAAAAAAATCAAGTTTATTATTCACAAACAAATGGGGATCACCATTAAAAATCGATCAAATATTCTTTTAAAAAAACAAATAAGTCAAATCAATCAGGTTAGTGAATGAATCATATGAATGGTCATGGCTCAGAGATGCACAAGCTAAGGCTCAAAAGCATAGGAGAGTCGAGGCTTGAAAAGTTCAAATGATGAGACAAATGAGTTTAGGAATCTCGAGACATCAAAAATCAAAGAGTAAAGAGCTTCATGAGTCCAAGATTGAAAGCTTCACAAGCGTGAAATGCCTGGGTTTTAAAAAAAAAATCTAAATCAAATGAAATCAAGTTTGTGATTTACAAAAATAGAGAAGTCAAAACTTGAAATCCAGTTTATATTCAAGATACATGCAAGGAAAATAAGACCAAGGTCAACAAAGTCAAAGGAGGCATCCTCAGCATGATTTTCGGCGAAAAGTTAGGTTAAAAAAAAGTCAAAATAGACTCAAATTATGTAAAGCTAGAAAGAGATTAGGGAAGTAGAATTATAAGAGTGAGAGTTTTTCTAATCTTTGTATATTCAATCAAATTTATGTAATTGGTCAAATTAATTTCTCTCATGGTTACTACTTCTCATTCACACTCTGTTCTTAATCGGAGGTTCCCATGCATTAGTCTGCAATAATTAACATTAGAGGCTTGCCTCTTCTGGAAGTTATAAACTCACAATCCCTTGAAGTCTTAAAAAAATTAAAATTTGATTTGTGATCCGTCATTTTTATCTGGTCGACCCTAATTAAAGGCCGGGTAAGAATAAAGGAGCCCATAACTTGTATTTAATGTGATATTAACAATGAAAAATTTTTAATTTTATTTATTTGTTTACATTAAATATTGCATTAGATATTTCAAATGAATTATAATTGTTAAGGAAAAATATTTTTATTTGGTGAGAAAAGGTATACCAGCAATTTGTGTGTTTATTTTTGAGTATAATTATTGGAATCAGCTGAAACATCAAACTCTTCTAGGCTCTTGGTCCCTGGGTTAAATGGTTTAGTGATCTGATCATTTGGGTAAATGCTAGGTTAATAAAAATATTTTTAAATGCTATTTTAGAATCATAAAATATTTCTTAATTATATAATATATAATAAACAATATAATAATATTCATTACCATTTGGTAGGTATAAAATAAATAATTTGAAGCAAAAAAGCAAATTATTAATCAATATTTGTTTATATTAAATATATTATCAATAATTGGGAAAAAATTAATTGCACTTATTTTTTGTACAGTAAATGTCTATGAGACATTTTAAAACCACGATATGTCAACAACTTCCATTGTATGGAGTTATTCAATCATAGTACCATTAGGCTTTTTATTATATGTCTATATACAATATTGCCTCAAAACCCTCAAAATTATAAAAACCCCTGATGCAAACCGAAGGAATTTGCCTAGTAATTATAAAAAATGTGTGTATTTGGTGTGGCTTGTCCACATTGTAACAAGAAAAAAAAATTTGCCATTTAGTTATTAGTTGGACTTGAGGGTATATGTGTGTGTACATGCATGTGCATATATATATATAAAAACATGTAAAATTTATTTTCGGAAAGAGATTTTTTTAAGGGCATATGTGTAATTTCATTTTGTTAGAATTCTTATATGTGTGGGTAAAAGCCAATATAGTAAGAAGAAGACCCACCCTGTCTGTCTGACCTAATTGAACCATATCAACAAGCTAGGGCAGTTAGGTTCACCCATAAAGATCTTGTAGTTGAACTATGTGATCTAGCCATTACAATCGTAAATTAGTTGACCTGAGCCATCTTTATATGGTTTTTAGTTTTTTTTTAACTGACTTTTAGCCCATTTTGTTTACGATTTTTTTATTTAAATCACATGTTTGGATTTGATTGATTTCTACGTTAGAAGAAATTTTTTTATGGACAAATTTTATTAGTTTCATATGGATTTTGTTGAGATGTTAAAATTTTTTGTTTTTTTTTTAAGATGAGATGAGATTTATGTTGTATAGTAACTGGTGTGCATTAATTTAAAATGAATTTATTATTTAATATACTATTGTTTATATTTTTTATTTATAAAATCTGGTTTGATTCTGTTCACACTGATCAAATATTTCGACCATTCACCCTTCCCTAGTTCAAATGTGTGAGCTAACTAGATAAAACTTAATCAATTATTATACTCTTTTTTTTCTAGGTTGTTCCTATTAGAATATACAAATTCTTGTAAAATAAAATTTAAAATTAGTTCCCAACATATGTATATCAATGTATGAGAATAAGACATTTCTTAAGTGGTGAATTCTTCATGCAATCAATGCAAAGTTGATGCAGGTGTCTTGGAGTTGAGATAAAGAGATTTGACATGTCCTTCTCTGTGAGCTTGAATAAAGACAGGGGCTATGAATGGGGTAGTTGGAATGGGCTTGTGAGCCTTTTTGCTCAGAATAGAATTAAAATGCTCTTAACCTAGGGGGTGTTTGGTTCATGGAAGTGAGCTTGGAAGTGATGGAATCGGGCTCACTTCCATGAGTTCTGTCTATTTGGTTGCCGAAAGTGAAAGCAAAGGTTGGAAATCCCACTTTCAAAACTTTCTCACTTCTTATTTTTGACTTCCGTGAAAAATCCCCGAAATTCGCACTTTTACCAAAAATTAGAAAGCTGACTTCCATAAGTTCCATCTCATTTTTTATCGCGTCCTCCTCTTCCTCTATCCTTCCTCATCATTCGAACAAAGGTCGCATCCGCCATCTCACTAGATCTAGTCCGCCTCACCCGATCCAATCCGTCTCGCTAGATCTCTGATCTCGATCTCAGTAAATCTCTGATGCATCATCATCCATCTCACCAAATCCTCTTAATCTAGCCATATCTTAACGCATCACCCGATCTCGCCAGATCTCACTGTATCGCTGGAATGTCGACAACCTCCATCTCAACGGATCACCAGATCACTGGATCATCGTCATCCATCTTCGTGTCACCAAATTTCTGAGGTATGTACAATTGCCAAACATGATTGCTCTTTATTCTTTATTTTCTTGTTGAATGTATCATCTTCCTTCCCATTTCTGCCCAATCTCTTGTTTTCTTTCTCAAATTTATGGTTTCAATCTATACTTCTTGCATATCTCCCGGATCTCTCCTTCCTCTATATGATTTTCTTACATTTTGGTTAGGGCTTGTTGTTGTTGGAGCTGTTTCGAGGTCACTGGATCGCTGGTTTGGAGGTGACAAACTAGTTAACAAAGGTATGCATCTGTTTCACCTTGAGAATTTGAACATCTTGATTTTTTGTTTCTTTTATGGGGATTAATTCATGGAAATAATTGTGTTCAGCATTGGTTTAGTTGGATGTATTGGTTTTCTTGTTACTTGAACGGGTTTTGATGCAAATGGTCTTACACAATATGGGGGGTTCTTATTTGGAGGTTCATGTGGTTCGTCTTGTTCATTGTGTTTGAAATCAGGTCAAGTGAAGAAAGTTTTCTTAATTTGCTTTTTTTCTAAAGGATGACTAGAATGGTAGGGTTTATTTTGACGTTGGCTGTGTTAGTTCTTGCATTAGTTTGGTTTGCTTATTTCTTGAATGGGTTTTGATGTGGAGGTCTATGTTAGGGTTCTGATTTGGAGGTTACTATGGTTTGGTTCTAGTATTTATATCAAGTTTTTCTTCTTGTTATTCTTGCAAGCAGTTGAGGTGAAGTAGAGTTTCATTAGTTTCATCTTTTCTCTAAACAACCACTGAAAAATGGTAGTGTTTATACATATATATATATATATATATATATATATATATATATATATAATTGCTTGTGAATTAGTTTTTGCATTAAATTAACTTGCTTGTTTAAGAATAGGTTTTGATAGGAAGGTCTCATATAATATCAGGGTTTAATTTGGAGGTTTTCCTAGCTTGTTTTTCTTAGAATTTTATTGTGCCTTTTTTTCATTGTTGCTATTTTAAAATCAGGTGATCTGAATTATATTTTTCTCTATGTGTTTTTTCTCAAAGGATCACTAGAATGGTAAGTGCTAGAATTTTAGTTTGGAGTTCCTTGTTTGTTGATTCTTGTGTTATATGATGTATTTGATTTGTTTTCCATTTGATGTTGGTTAATTGAGGTGAAATATAATTTGTGTTCTCTTTCTTATTGAAAGTATTTCTAAAAATGGTGGGGTTAGCTTTGTGCGTAAGTTGTTGCTTATTTTCATTATAGAGCATCTTGCTAATATTTCTCATTTATTGCTGCTGCAATGAGATATAGCCTATTCTTGTTTTGTCTTTTAATAAAGAGGTTTGCAACAAATGGTGTCTTTTAATATAAGCATCAGCTATATATGCATGTAATTAAGTAGCCACTTGCAAGAGTTCCAACAGTCTCTCATGCATTATATATGCTCCTATCAAACATGCACACATACCCTATATATCAACCAACACAACATGCAATTACTAGCTTTGTTTTTATAATCTCTTCACTAAGCTAAACTTATAATATGCATGGAAAGGAGATGATTAAAGATAGAGTCGATGAATTCACAATTCTTGAGCTGCAAGTTAGTCCATTAATCTAAGTTTCTTATTAATTTGATGTGGCTATTGGGATTTTTCATTCCCTATGTATAGATAGCTTCAAATCATTAAATTGAGTTTTTTTTCCAACAATTGCTTTCAATATAGATGGATGGTTGGATCTCAAACCCAAAAGCAGAAGTGTACACCGCCGCATTCACGATGATGGTAGTTGTTGTTTGTATTATAAATGAACAACTATGGATACGTACTAAATGTAGGCTTGTGGAGCCCTCTATGTTTAGAGACTTGACTAGGAAGCGGCACATGGACCACATTTAAGGAGAGACAAAGATTATTGTGTTAGCTACATCAGGATGGATGTTAGATCCTTCATGTATCTTGCATCAATCATGCGTGATAGGCATTTTCTTCGTGATACAAGATATGTGTCCATTGAAGAACAATTAGTTATATTTCTACATGTAATAGGCCAAAACACAAAGAATAGAACCATGCTGGTCAAATTTCTACGCTCTAGTGAAACTATCACTAGGTACTTTAATGATGTTCTACGTGCTGTTTGTAGCATTTGAGATGACTTCGTTCATGCCCCAAGATGTAGTGTTCATCAAGACATAGAATAACTCTAGTTTGTATCCATATTTCAAAGTATGTAAACATCTCAAACAAATAAAAATTAGTTTAATTATTAAATTAATATAATTATGTTAATTCACGCATAATCATTTAATTGTAGGATTGTATCAGGTTATTAGATGGAACACACATAGTAGCTTGTCGTAGTTGACCTAGACCTTCAGTTTAGCTATGTCTTGGCGGGTTGGGAAGGTTTTGCGAATGATTTTACTATTTTGAAAGATGCTATATCACGGCCCCAGCCTGAGGGTTTAAGGGTTATAGAAGATATGTTCATAAGATATTTAAGTATGAAACTATGTAATGCAATGGTCTAAGCTTTGGGTATTTGGTGTAGGGAAATATTATTTGATAGATGCTAGCTACACCACCATGACCGGTTTTATTGCTCCTTATCGTGGAGTTAGGTATCATATAAAGGAACATAGTGGGTGTACACCCAATAATCCAAAGGAATTATTCAATTTAAGACACACATCTTTATGCACAAGGGTCGAACATGCATTTGGTACACTCAAGAATCATTTCAAAATTCTTACATCACAACCATTCTTTAATATGCTTTTAATATGTAAAAGTATTTAAAATATTAACAATTACAATTTTGTAACTACATGTTATAGGTGGTAATCTCACCTTCACTTGAAAGTGGTAATTGTACACACACTTCCATGTCAACTGAACACATGGAAGTGTTGCAGTTAGATTTCCTAATCATCACTTTTGTGAACCAAACAATGGAAGTGACAGAAAAGTGTCTCACTTCAATGTGCTACCAAACACCAAAAACCAACATTTCCATCATGAAGTGAGATTTCTGGAGAATTGAGACTTCTAGACTTCCCCACTTCTCTCCCACCTCCATGAACCAAACACTCCCTTATTGTGATAGATATACGAACTTAACCGGCAAGGCAATCATCTAATAAATTAATTTTTCTGCTTTAAATTACTTAGAAGTAAGAGAAAATTTTCTATCGACAGTGATATATATATATATGTATATTAGGATACAAGTCTAATATTGAAAAATTTATCACCGTGGAGTGCCTGAAATTTTCTTGGAACTTCAAGCAATGTTGCATGCCTTATACATATTGGCTTAATTTACTTCAGGTGTTGTGGTGCAATCCTTGTAGGAAATATGTACATATATTTTGAATGCTTAAATAACTTGTTGAGTGGGAAGAGAAGAAATTCTTTTAAACTATGCTTTTGGGTGCATTTGGTTCACGAAATGGGAATAGGAATGGGAAAGGGAATGGTAATGAGATTGTAGGAATATGAATGAGATTGCAGGAATAGGAATGAGGCTGTAGGAATAAGAATGAGAATGAATACTATGTTTGGCTGGAGGAATATTTCATTGGTAATGAAAGAAAAGTAGGAGGAGAATGTGACAAAATTACTTTTATGCACTTGATACACATAAACCTAATTATATATAACTAATGATAAGTAAAATTTTTATTTTAAAAATATTTTAAATATTATTATTAAAAATAATTATTATAATGAAATATTCACATTAAATATCTCATTTTAATTAATTATTAATTGTATGGGTAAAAATGTCATTTTAGTTTTATTATTATAATTATATATAATACATTTTATTTTAATTATTATTTAATTTAATTATTATATTTAATTATTTAATTTTATAAGTTTTATTTAATTAAATATTTAAATGGGCAAAAGTGTCATTTCAAAGGTTAATACTATTTATTCCTCCCCAAACAGTGCAATTCCTCCCAATTTTGGGGGGAATAAATATACTTCTATAGTACCACTATTTTTTCACTAATTAAATATTTAAAGGGGCAAAAGTGTCATTTTAAAGGTTAATACTATTTATTCCTCCCCAAACAGTGCTATTCCTCCCAATTTTGGGGGGAATAAATATGCTTCCACAGTACCACTATTCATTCACTATACACTCCATTCCCAATCTAACAATTGTGCATCCAAACATAGGTATAAACTACTGTTGATAATGATTCCCATTCTAATAGTATTTATTGCCTCCATCCAAACACACCCTTTATGATTTTCTCTACAAATATTTTTCAAGACACTGTCTCTATCACTTACTATCTCACTTTCTCTCACTTTGCACTCACTCTCACTCTTAGATGTCTACTTAGCTCACTTTTTTGCTTGGCTTCGTAGCTTGAAGCCATCACTTGTTTATTCAAGTTAAAGGTGCTACGCTTAGAAGCTTCAAGTATGTCGGTGTTTTAAATTGGTGAGAAGTTTCTCTTATGTTAGCACACACTTCGAGAACCATGGTGCTGATTCTCTTGAAGCCAAAGGTGGTGGTTTCATAACTTAATTTTCATGCATGAATTTGTAAAATCTTGGTTCTGCTGATTTACCTTTCATGGTGACAATCAATACATGGTTCATTCCAAAATATACCTTACTAAAATGGGAAACCAGCAGCCATCCAATACCTTGAGTTGTAGAATCAAAAGCTTCTCTTGAAGAAAATCAGAAGAAAATAGGAATTTGGTTTTTTGGAGCATACCAAGGTAAGATATTGTTGTATTTTGGTGATTAAGGTAATTATTATTAACCACATTCAAAGGAAGTTCCTCATAAAAAAAAAGAAAGTTGGTGATAAATTTTAGAAATATATATATATATATGGTTTCCAGGAGGATGGACTGAAGATTTGTAATATGTTTTTTAGAGATTGCAATTCCAAAAGTACATTGTCAAGAAAAATGAGACTTTTGTATCAAATATCTAGTTTGACACATCATGAAATCTAATTAGTGCATATGCTTAGCATGAGCTGGTAGATACTCCTCTTATTTTTAGATTGGCATATATAGTTACAGCAAATCATGTGCTTGGCAAAATTTATATTTCCCTAAGAAACCCAAAACATGTTGGGTTTAGACTATTCAAGCCTAAATCCTAGGGTAGAGATGACCAAAAAATTACACTATAAGGTTGAATGATGAAGAGTGCAAGCTTTACAAGCTTAGATCTACGAATGGATTCACAAACAAGAAAAAAAATTGCCAAAGAGGCTTACAAGTGTGAGTCACAAGCTTACTCCTCCTCTTCACTTCTTGGAAGAAACAAATTAAGTTGCTTGGAGTTTCCAAGCTAATCTCAAGCCTTTTTCTTCGATTACTCAAACCATTACTCTTAATTACTCAGTTTTGCCTTCAAATGGAATATGGGGGTTTTTCCCCAACTTATGGGTAGAAGCACATCGGTTCTTGCGTTGTACTCAAGACAGTGCTTCTCATAAAAACAGACACCTAAGATCAGCATAGGCATGCTTGTGCACTATAATTTGACGCCGTGTTCTCCAAAATCTCAATCTCATGAGATTAGCATGGGCATAAATACTCCCGTGTAGAGCTATTAATTCAGGCCTACAGGGCAGGGCGGCCCCGTGGCTAGCCAAAACCCACTATTTGGCGTGGCAAGGCTGGGCGGGCCTGCAAAATGGCATCTCAACTTGACCCACTTTGGGTTGTGGGTTGGGCGGGCCAGCTCGCCAAAAATATAAAAATATAAGAATAAAAAAGTATATTATATTTCATAGTTTTCACATATTTATATATTTAATATAACTTGGTCATAATGCATAAAAAAAAATTAACAAAATCCAAAAAAAAACACAAAATAAAAACATCCATTACTGCTACAATGTTTATCAAAATCATCAATCCATCAAAATCATGAATCCATTAAAATGGTTTTCAGATCCCACTCCCTTTCAAGACATAAAACAATTAAATTTATTAAAATTCATCAACATGTATTTACCTTTTCTCACTTTATAATTTAATAATTTTTAGTTTTTTTATTTTTTATTTTTATAAATTATGGGGTCGGGCTAGCCCGTTTAGGCCAGCCTCCAAACGGGCCTACAAAAGGCCAACCCAACCCACTTATTTTAGTTGGCGGGGCTGACCGGCCCGGCCGGCTAGGCCCAAATTGATAACTCTACTCCCATGCTTAGGTAGTGCTTAAATTCTTGAGGTTTGCACAGTTTTGAACATGCCAGTGTACACATGAATAGTTACCATGTACACATGAACAATAATACTATACATATAAACAATAACCATGTATAACAAGATATTCGAAACAAAGTTCCTAACAATTCTTTACCTTGGCTTGAAATTTCTTCCAATCAAATATTATAATAATTTTCTCAAAACTGGATGCCATATATGCCCCTCAAGGCCGTCATCAATTGTGAACACCAATCTAGTACAAACAATGCTTGAACTTGAAAGTGGGGATGGACTTTGTGAACATGTTTGCGAGTTCTCCTTAGTAGCAATCTTACTGATCACAACATTACCATACCATACATGATCCCAAACAAATGATGCTTGACATCTATGTGTTTGTTCCATTCATGAAACATTTGATTCTTGGTCAAATGAATGGCACTATGGCTATCATAAAACACAACAGTAGAATCCTGCTGCAACCTTAGATTGCTAACCAGACTTTTCAACCATAAAGTTTCTTTAACAACTTATGCTATTACCATGTATTCTTCCTCAATCATAAACAAGGCAATTATAGACTACATTGTTACCTTCCAACTAATGGCACTGTTAGCAAACTTGAACACATAACCTATCAATGATCTCCTTCTATCCAAATCCCTAGCATAATTAGAGTCTACATATCCTGTAACACTTCTCGAACAGTCACTCTGATCATATACCAAACATAAGTCAATAGTACCTCTCATACACCTGATAATCCATTTCATTGCCTGCCATTGATCACTATCAGGACAAGACATGTACATGCTCACTATGCTGACTACATGTGAAATATCTAGACGAGTGCAAACCGTAGCATACATCATGCTTCTAACTACACTTGAATATGGGATGCAAGTTATCCGTTAACTTTCATCTTCAGGCTATGGTGACATCTGTGCTTAGATCTTGAAGTGAGCTACTAATGGAGTACCCATAGGCATTGCCTAAACTATACCAAACAACTCAAGAACCCTTTTAATGCAGTTCTTATATGATACGTAAAGCCTATCCGCTTTCCAGTCTCTATGAATCTTCATACCTAAGATCTTCTTAGCCTCTCCCAAATCCTTCATCTCAAAAACACTATTTAACTAAGATTTTAACATGTTGATTTCCAACATGTTCTTCACAACAATCAACATTTCATCAACGTAGAGCAACAAATAAATGAATGAATAACTAGGAGTTTCTTATAATAAACAAAAGCATCATAATCACTTCTAGCATTATTTTGAGTAATCATAAAACTTGTTAAACAACTTGTACTACTGCTATGGACTCCATCATATTTGGCTCCATACTTATGTTTAGAACATCAAAGCCTAGATTCTAGGCCTTTTTTTTGTTAAAGTGTTCCTTATTTTGTGCAACCGGTGACCATCTACCTCTCCCAAACACATTTTGCTCTTATGAAGATGAGAAGTTTGGAATTGAATTGCTAGTGTTGTGTGGGGAAGCTGGAGGCTAGGTGAAGGCATTGAATCATTGCTAACTCATTAGCAAATATCAAGTAGGTGGCTCAGACCTTGTAGTTTTTGCCAACTTTGATGCTTTAGTACTAGTTTTGTGGAAGATTGTTTGATTTCCTTAACAAGGTCTGGTGAATTTCTTACATTTTATGGCCAGTGTTTATATCCCTTGAAGATGTTTAGACTTACATCTCCCCTCTTTCTTCTCATTACTTTGAGCTAGTTGCAGTCTTGTATATAGTTGTGTATATATAAGTATATATACTTTTTGTGCTAACCTGTAATGCTTATATATATTCACATACCTATAAATGTGTATGTACTTCTATGTAAGGGCAGAGCCAGAAATTGCAGAAAGAGGAGGGGCACTATAAACTAAAAATATTTAATTAACAAAATTTTTATTAAATAAAAATTTAAAATAAAATAATAATCATAATATTTAAAATACAAAATAAAATACCACAAAATTAATAATGAATAATAGAAATATATATTTCATGTATCAAAGTCTAGTTCTAAAATATATAGGTAAGTATATTATTATGAGTCTATGACTACTACCCGATGATTCTTTTTTCACGCACAACTCTATGTGTCCATGTGTAAGACACGTGATGGGTCCATCCAAATTGAACACGATCCAGATGCATGCCATGAAAGATTCTGTAAAATTTCCACCTCCATGTGGCACTATTTTATTCATCATGATCAAAATATCAAATAAACCCCTACAACATCAACTAATTAAAATTTTATCTGTAAAGTTTTACAAAGAAGAAAAAAATTTCATTTTAATTTTTTAAAAATATATATTAATTTGTAATTAATGAAATACATCAATTTTTAGGGATTAACATGTAGCATTCACTTTTCTTTTATCTTCATAGAATATCTAAAAAAATCAATATTATCATCCTCCAAACTATATAATTTTTTTATCTCTTTAATAAATTAATTTAATTAATTATTTCTTCTTGTGTTCCTCCTCCGGACGGGTAGAGAATAGGGGTCAATATACCCATAGAGGAATGCGGGGCAAGGAAAGGGGTGGGGGGTGGTGGCTAGGCGGGGGAGGGGGTAGAGGGGTCTATTAACCTGTGGACCCCGCCCAAAGCTTGATTAGTTTAAAAAAACATTGTTTCCACTTATTCCCTATCCTTTTGTCAAGTTGCTCTCAAATCTAGTGATAATGATGTGGACCCCTGCCCATGCATTAAACCTTGCTTAGGATGCTAATCATTTGTTTTCTTTTTTTCCCTTAATCCTTCTTCTCCTTGTCATCTTGCTGTTAAAATTTTGTTAGAATGAGGAATTCTCGGAGGATTTTTTTGGGTTCCATCACATCCATGTTTTGCTATCAAACCAAGTTTCAACCTCCTTGCCTCCTTCCTTCCTCCCTCCCTTGCTTTCTTCATCTCCTTGGTTTCCATTACTTCTCCACTTAGAGCTTCAAAGGTGAGGAGCATTACGGAACACTGTAGCGACCGGTGATCAAGCCGGAGAGGAGATCGTCATTGCCAACTTGTCACCAAACCTAGAGGTATAGTTATTGATGATTGTCCACCTCGATCAAAAAGCTTAACCTCCCATTCATAGCATGTTTGTATGCCAAGATGAAAACTTGTTTGTGTATATGCTTATGTTTGCTTCAAGATTTTTACCCCTTGAAGGAATATATATAGGCATATATTTGCATGAAAACCTCGCAACTCGTTAATGTTTTTTTCTCTTAGTTTGGTTCTACAACTTTTTGTTGTTGGTGGAGTGGTTTTGTAAAGTTGATAGCATTATTGTGTTAATGTGTCTAAAGACTAGAGCTTGGTTGTGAATTTGCGTAAATGTTTTTTTGGTGTTAATGGTTTTGCATATTTTTTTGTTTTTTTATTAGTCAAGGCATTGTAAGAGAATGAGTGAAGTTTTGTAGTGGAATGTGTTTAGAATTGGATGGTGGAGTTGTTCTCATCAAGTTAAAATATTAGTTCAAGGCAAATGTCAAATGAGTGGAGGTTAAGCATTGGATCACTTTAAATTTAATCATGTTAATTATTTAAGCTTTTAGGGTGTGTTTTAAATTCCTGCATGAGTGCATGCAAGACAATTATTGTCATTTATTTTATTTTATTTTATTTTTATTTTTGGTTGCTCTCTAGAAAATGCTTAGGGTAATACTTGATGAGTGTTTAAACTTGCGATTAGAGTAATTTTGTTTTAACTATGGTAAATCATTGGATTTTAGGATCGTTTTAGGGAGTGGTCTTGGATCTCATTTTTTTGGGCTTAAGCTAATATCAGGTAAGTAATCTACCGATAACTCCGTATTTTCGGTATTTGAGAAATTATTTTATTCTGTAAAATAATTATCTAGTATTTTGTTATTTTATTTTGAATATCTATTATTTTGTTAATATTGAAATTATTTATCTGGAATATGTATTTTGAGGTATTTTCTTTAATTAATTATTTCTATTTAGTTGTTGACTTGGTAAATCTAAATTGGTGTAATGCTAATTAAATAATTGCTATTCTTTTTAACTTGGTTATTAATTTATTATTTATACTAAGTGTGTGGTTACATTCAAACGATTACTTCGACATTTATAAAATTCGTTTGTTTGTAGGCATGGGTTAATGATTATGCTATCATTTGGATTGACTTAGTTAATTCCATTATTTATTTAGTTATTTAATCATTTAATTTAGTTTTTGAAGGAGTCGGTGTTTTTGAATAATTTTAAATACTTCATGTGCTTAAATTTTTATATTTCATTTATGGTTATTGATTTATTTTCCCTAAAGTGAGATTTTGATATTTATTAGTATTTCTGAATATATATGAACTTGAGAAATTTTAGAAATTTCTGAACTTGTACTCTGCAAATATTTTGTATCTGAATATTTTGGTCTCCAAATGAACGATATGCAACCCTGTCAGTGGGGGGTTAAACCCTGACCTTGTCGACAAGTAATTTTGGGAAAATGAGACTGCAGTTTCGCACCGTGTCCGTTCGGTGAAATAATCAACGGCCACCTGGTATTCAGTCTCGGGTCACCGAGGGTAAATAAATGATATCTGTTATTTTGGCTCGGATCTGTCACCGAGGATAAACAAATGACCTTTGGCACTTACAGTGAATTTGGAGACATACTCTTGAATTTGTTATTTTTTTGGGTTTGCCCTTTTGATTTTGAATTTCTGCAAAAACACAAATATTCGTCCTGCCTTGAAATTTTCTGTATTTTTGATATCGTATTTCTGGGTTTTAAATTCCGGTAAATCATATTTGTAAATATTCTTTATTAGAATATTTCACTTTGTATTTTGTTTTGTTTAAATTATGTTTTGAAGACCTATGCTCATTTCTGGCGAATAATTATTCGCAGTTCAGAAACCTGGTATTCTTTTGATTTTAGTTATCTTGAATAGCGTTACTACTTGAGAACTATACCTCTGTTGAACCATTTATTTTGTATTTGTTTAAACTATGTTTAAACTTTGAATTATTCTTAATATCTGAAATCGAGATTCGTAAAGCATGTTGTTTTAAAACAATTTCTGGATTACTTACTGGGCTAGTGAGCTCATGGATTTGTTTTGAATCCTTTTCAGATCAAGAGTGGTAGACCGTGGTGGATCTTGAAAGACTGCCTGTAGATGTTGCTTGCCCTGTGTAAAATTGTAGTCCTTGTCATTGTCTATCACTATGTCCCTGTATTTTGTATTTTGGACTTCTGTATCCCGATTTTGTGTACTTTGTAGAGTTTGTAATCCTGTAACTCAGTTGGGTTATTATAGTTTTACTTGTCTTGGATCAGATTTTGAGGCCTTACAGGCCTATGGGGCTCACACCTTGTGGGTCTGTGGCTGTTTGTCTGCGCACTGGGTCTGGTGAGCCGGGTTCGGGGCGTGACATAACCCGTCGGCAACAAGGGGACGGCCACCCCTTGCCCCTTGTCCCTCAAACCCTACTTCTATGCCAATATGTAACTATATGCATACTAATCTTAAGGCTTAGCATATATGGTTATATATACATATATGTGCATTTATATCATGACCTGCAGTCTATATTTATAGCTATGTATACTTTTAGTCACATGTTGGTTTTGGAGCTAGCTTTTGATAGATATATATATATATAGGTTTATATATAAACATAAATTCATATGTTGTTTATGCTACCACTGGGTTATAGGTGTACGAAGCTAAATATATATATATATTGTTGATATGTACTAGCTTAATTTGGCCGTGGTGCAAGCGTTCCACTGGTAACTTTCTGGCTATATATACAAATGTATTTTAAAACTTTTCTTGAATTGTTCTGTCACCCTTTGGTTTGATTTTAGTTATATATATAAGCATATACACTTAGTCCGCCACCTTGTAAATAGGTATTTATGTTAAGTAATTGAAAGACCTTATATTTAATTTTCATCTGTGCAGTTTTTTCATATTGGTATTAGTATATATATGGCTATTATGAGTTGCCATGCAAGCCAATATCTAGCTTTCTTGAGCATGCTTAGGGGTAGCACATGATTAGTGTTTAATCATGTAAGTAGTTTGCTTGTTATATTTGGCCTAGTGTTGATTTCATTGCATGTTTATAAGACCCTCCAAAAAGGACTCGATTCCAAAGGTTTCAGATTGGGATCTAAGTTGAGTTTAGAAATTTACCAAGTAAGTAATCCACAATTTTTCATAAACCATGCACAATTTTTCAACTATTATTGAGCTATTTGTTTATTTACTTAACTTTCTGGAAAATAATTGTTTTCTGAATTAATTGTTCATTATTAATTACTTTTTGCTTTCTTTAAGAATTTAATAATTTATTTGCAATTGTTATCTCAGAATATTTATTTATTTTGTTATTTTTTTATTTAATTAATTTCTAATTGTGGTTTGTGTATCCAGTTATCCTGGATTTCTCAGCATTAATTTTCCATTTTTGTTGTTATTAATATTAGCTATCTTTTTACTATTTCTTTATCATTAATCTATTCTTTTATTTTGTATTATTGTTTATCTACCGCTTTATTTTTTGACAATTTATGTTCCTATATAAATTGCTTATGGAATTATTTATCTAGTTATTATGAATATATGTATTTTTTTGGATTCTGGGTGCAAAATTATATGAATATGATTTTATTAGTCTCCAAGTGAACTATACTTAACCCTGTCAAGTGGGGGTTAAACACTGAGCTTGTTGTCACAAAATTCGCAAAATGAGACTGGAATTTCACACCAGTCCATCTGTAAAATAATAACAACCTCAGATATATAATTAGTCTCATGTCACTAAAGATAAATATATGACCTATGTTATTGTAGCTCAAGTCACCGAGAATAAACAAATAAATGACCTATGATATCTATAGGAAATTTGAAGACATACACTATTACTTGTGAATCTATTACCCATCTATTTTACATTTTCAATTCGGATATTCCTCCGATTGCAAAATTTTTGGGTTAATGCTTAAACTTAACCTAATTATGCTATTTGCTTGCCTTTTGTTTAAAATGTTGGCAACTCTTGTTTTAGTCATGATTATTTTGTTTGAGATTTTCAAATTTTGGATTACTTACATGGCCAGTGAGCTCATGAAGTTGTTTTAAATCCTTTTCATATTAGAAGCAATAGACCAAGGGGTTGCTTAGGAAGCTACCAGTAGTTGTATTTTTCCTTTGGAGTTGTATCTTAAGTTGTTGTAATTGTTATATTGTTATACCCGATCCTAATTTGGACCATGTGACAGTTTAAATTTTGTGCCTACATTAGAGGTAAAATAGTCATTTAGCACTAGTGGTATCCTGTTTTGATTGCACAATAGCTTTTGTGCGAAATCCAGCCAAAACCAGGGGCTATTCGGTCATTTGGACCCTTCTTTATTCATTCTTTTATTAGAGGGGAAAAATGGTAAATTTTCATTTCCTTTTTAAAAAAAAAAGAAAATGACACACCCCTTGCATGTGTGTACCGCAAGTGCACGGGTTGTCAAAGTAATAAAGTACCCTGGTGAGTGGGTAGTCGTATCCACAAGGAATAATGCTCAGAAATACTAGAATTGCTATTTAACTATGGTAAAGATGATTCAAGAGTGATGTGAACAATATCGATGCAAGTAAAAATAAAGTAAAGAAGAAAGAGACGCAATAGACCTTAAGGAGAGGCAATCGATAGAAAATGGGACACCCGGACATTGCTCACCCTAGGACTATTGTTTCAAGTGCAAGACTAATCATTATATCTCCTAACTGATGTTTAATAAGTCGTGGAAATCCTAAAACACATGGCCACAAACCTAAGGTCAACCGTGACTAACCCTACACTATGCCTAGTAGAAAAGAATACTCTTGATGCCTCACACTGTGTAAAGTTGCTTAAAGCTTTTGGGACTCCAAGTGATAAACCCTATTCCCTAATGTAGATCTAACCCTTTGGTCCATGCGAAAGACCCCTAGTCACAATTAAGTCCCAGCACTAAAGATTACTTCAACACTTCACTCTGTTGCTCGAGCAACTAAGCCCCAGTGGAGTTCATCTCTTAGCACTTCACTCTATTGTGACCGCAAAGAACTCTTGGAACATGGAGGTAGGATGAATCACATTGGAAGGGAAATGGGATGTTCCGCTACCTCTTGACACACCCTCTCGACCCTCTCCAACCTAGCTTTGTCTAATCCTAATGAAGTGTCACTCATTCACAAGGATTACCAATATAGATTCTCAACACTAGTGTCACTCTAAGGGAAAATCAATTTAACAAGCTTTCAAGGTTGGAACTCAATTAAAACATCAATTAAAGACACATAATAAAGAATCAATGAAACAAAATCATCCTAGGGTTTATAAGTCCAAGCACCCACTAGGGGTTTAGCTCTCCATGGAGCAATACACATTCAATAATGAAATCAAAAGTAAAAGAATGCTATCCATAGATAAAAGGCCCTCGTAGTCTGTATCGATAGTCTTGCGGAGCCGCCTCGTCTTCTCCAAAGGTTCCCTTATCAAGCCTAGGGCACACCTCGCTGAATCGATACTGACGAAAGCTTCCCAAATAACTATCTTCCAAAGGAATATGATGTCGAAGGCCGTAGAACCACTCCAAAGACCTAGCCAAAGCCTCTCCAAATCCTAGCCGTGAGCGCCTACAAAGCTAGGAAAAAGATGAGAAAAAGATCATTCAAAACATCTCAAATCATGGTATTTATAGGGATTGGAATCTGGAATCCACAAGGGTGTGTGGAATTTCCACACGCCTATATGAATTTGCAGAATTTTGTTTCCTGCAAGCTGTGAACAGTAACTGCTACAGTAATTTAGTGCAGTACATCATCAAAATACTCCCAAATCCATACTTCTCATCGAGGCCACATGAATGGGCACACATCTAACAACGGCCCTTGCGTGTGACCCGCAAGTGCACGGGTTTGTCATATCCACAGGGAGTAAGCAATAAAAATACTAAAATTGCTACTTAACCAAGCGAAGATGAATAATGATTGTATTGATAAAGTGTAATGTAAGCAGAAACAAAAGAATCAAGAATGAGAGACCCCAAGTAATTGAGAGGAAATGCAATCGATAGAAGTGGGGTATTCGGACAATGCTACCCCTAGGACTAATGTTTTAAGTGAAAGACCTACTATTATGCTTCCTAACTAATGCTTAATGAGTCATGGAAATCCTAAAGTACACGGTCCCAAACCTAAGGTCTACCATGACTAACTCTACACTATGTCCCGGCGGAGAAATCGTTCAGTCTCAACACCTCACACTATGTAAAGTTGCATGGAGTTCTAGGGATTCCAAGTGATAAACCCTATTCCTATGTGTAGAACTAACCCTTTAGTCCAGGCAAAAGACCCCTAGTCATAATTAAGGCCAAGATACTAAAGTCACTTTCAACGTTTCACTCTGTTGCTTGCGCAACTAAGCCCTAGTGGAGTTTATCCTTTAATTCTTCACTCTATTGTAACCGCAAAGAACTCTAGGAATTGGAGATAGGATAAATCACACTAGAGGAGAAAGGGGACGCTCCGCTACCTCTTGACTCACCCTCTCAACCCTCTCCAATCTAGCTTTGTTTAACCCTCGTGGCGTGTCACCCATCCACAAAGGTTACCAAGATAAACTCTCAACCCTAGTGTCACTCTAAGGGAAAAATCATTCAACAAGCATTCAAGATTGAAACTCAATTAAAAACATCAATTAAGGAAGGCATAATAAAAGGTCAAAGAAACATTAACATCCTAAGGGTTTACAAAATCCAAGTACCCACTAGGGGGTTTAGCTCTCCATGGAACAAGATACAATCAATAATGAAATCAAAAGTAAAATCAAGTAACCCATAGGAAATCCCCCTCGGTGTTGATATCGATGGTCTTGTGGAGTAGCCTCTTCTTCTCCAAAGGTCCATTGTCCGGCCTAGGGCACACCTCGCTAGATCGGTGCCGACGAAAGCTCCCCCAACAACCTTATTCCAAGAGAAGCGTGGTGTCAAATCGGTAGGACCACTCCAAAGACTTGTCAAAAGCCTCCTAAAACCCTAGCCAACGACCTCCTAAAAGATGGGGCGAAGTTGGAGAGAAGGGTGAAAAGATTCTCCAAAAGTCGGGTTGAATCGCGGCTTAAATTGGGCTGGAATCGGGCATCGACACGACCCTGTGGATTCTCCACATGGGCCTGTGGAATTTCCACACGGGTGTGGGGAATTTCCACACGCCCGTGTGGATTCTCTAGAAACCTGATTTTCGGCCGGCTGTGAATAGTAACTTCTATAGTGTATTACTACAGTGCTTTGCTACAGTAACCTACTACAGTGCTCCGCCAAAACACTCCCAATTCCACACTTTTCATCAAGGCAACATAAACGTGCACATGTTTATGCCATAGATCGCAACTCTTTTTCAATCAAAGTCCTTATTGGTGAAGATCTTACTATGAATGCACAAGTCCGGATACGCAAATATGACTGTCTTTGTGCCCTTCCAACACATTGTAATGATTTGAATATATGGACGTTGGCACACATTCAAGTATCTTAGATCCCCACTTGTGTTTTTCCGTTTGTTCCTTCCAAGATTCCACCAAATAGTACGTTCACGATCTACTTTTGAGCTTCTTTTTTTAATACTCAGCTTCACAACCCTAAATGCGCAAAAGAACACAAATACACATGTATTAGCTTTTAAACCTGATAAAAGTAATGTTCATCTTAAGGAAGGAATACTTCGCATTCTTAACACATAAGCAAATATCAACATCCATGCGGTAGATCTCGTTGCGTCTTCAACTAAACCACATTGATGAAGATCTTTCCTAGTATTGCACAAGTCGGAACACATGAGTGTGACTGCCTCTGTACCACTCCAATTTGTGTATTCTCTTGAGTACAATGAAGGTTAGCACACACCCAAATGTCTTTAAGCACAACTTGTGTCTTCACGTATGTTCAATCCAAGTACTTCATTAAAAAAAATTGCATCCACGATCTACTTTTGGTTCTTTTCTTCCACACTTGTCTCCACACCCCTAAATGCACAAAAGAACATAAGTACACATGCATAAGTGATAAAAATCTGAGAAAAGTAATGCTCAATGTAAGAAAATAATACTTCATATTACTTATATACAAGCACTTATCAAACTCTCCCACACTTAAGCTTTTGCATGTCCTGAAACAAAAATAAAACATTGAAGCATATAAGAAGGAAAATTGAAAGTGTTTGGCTTTAGGTTCACCAAACGTGTGCAAAAGAGGTATTCTATAAGTAAGGAAAAATTTCACATTGAATAAGAAAAATCCGTGCTCTAGCTAAAAACTTGAATAATAAAGGACATCAACTCGATATCGTGTAAATGTGTGTAAACTCACTCAAGTCAACCCAACGTATACTCCTCAAAGCTCTAAGTAAGAGGGACTTATTTATGTATAAAATGAAAAATGAGAAGGTAATAGCTTCACACATCCTCTAAGGAAGCCCTTTTCTAAGCAGCCACTAAGGTGGCTTTCACACTTTCGAGGCGGTAGCTCTTTCTACCGGGGTAGTATCTTTCACTCATTCCATGAGATAGCTTTTTCTCTCATTAGGGCATAACTAGTATCCGACTTATGAGAATAGCTTCATACTTCATAGGTGGTAGATCTTTCCACCCCTAATGCACAAACAAAACAACTATAACTTTTATTTTCTTTTTTCATTTCCATTTTTTTTTCAAAGAAATTAAAACAAGAACAAACTAAAACAGTCCCTTGAACGTCAAACTTAAGTTTCCACAAGGTTTAATGAGTGAGTAGTATAACAAGTGTCAATCGGGCAAAAATTCCTAAAAAAATTCAAGTAAAAAATAGAGCATGGGAATATTCAATGTTAAAAATTCTCCTAAACTTAAGAATACAACTATTTCAATTAAGTGAACCGCTATTTGCTACATGAGCATGCACAATGAAATCATAAGTATAGACCATGTGTAATATGAACTTGAGTCTATAAAGATATGAAAATGAAATATAACTTGAAGCAACTGAAAATAAAAGATAAACTGAGAAGGAAGATCTTTTCTAAGTAGTACAAGTCCAAAATAAATGCAGAAGTAAAATACAAAAATCATAAAAGCAAAGAAAGGTAAAAGACGCCTCAAGCGTCAGTGTCCTGCTGTGCTATCTCCGCTTCCACTGCTACTAGTGGATCAACTGGCGCTGGTGGTGGTCGTGATGTGACTGGTGATGATGGGGATGCTGGAGGAGTCTAGGGTCTCATTACGAATGGGGAGGTCGCGTCTCGCTCTAGTAGCTGCTGTAATGTGTCAAGACACACCATCACCTTTGTATGGTTCGTGGCCTGTATCACGCAAACCTCAGTTGTTAACTCTGTCCGTAACACCCCTACAACACTCTCAAGCCTCTCAAAACAATCATAGGCTCGAGATAGATAAACATACGCATTGGAGGTGGCTCTTGTGCTGCAGGTGGTGCCTCTGCCTCCATGTGCTCCTTCTGTGGCTCGGGAACAAGCTGAGATTCCTCTGTGTCCTCTCCCTCACCCTCGGCTAGCTTTGGCAGGGGCATGATCATCACGTAAACACTATCCTTGTATCTCCAGATTATACCCATCAATCTCATGGTCTCTAAATCAAGAAGGGATGGTACAATCATCTTCTCGGCCCCTCTGATAGCGTCTAGTAAACCCATCCTGATGATGAGTCTGGTGATGTAAGGGCCTAAGAAGATCACTCTTGACACGTCTGAATATGCGTGTAAACTGCAAGTGCACAGGTGTCAAAGTAATAATTACCCCGGTGAGTGGGTAGTCGAATTCACAGGAAATGGAAGTATTAGTATTAACTACTTCTCAATTATCTAGCCAGATTCAATGAATATAGTAGAATGAACTGATTGCAAGAATTATTGAACAAATAAGTGAATGGACAAGAAAAGGAGTAGAGGATTTCTCAATCACTAAAGATGAGGTATTCGGGCGATGCTCCCCCTAGGATCTCTCATGAGGCTCAAAGTTCACTAAATGCTCCTAAACCAAGTCTATTGAGTCTAGGTAATCGAAGAACAACCAATCCTTGTCTCCAAGCAACCAGTACTAGTCCACTATAAGGTTCTAGCAGAGAAATCACACAATCTCAACACCTCACACCTCATATGACCGCACTAAACTCTAGGGATACCTAAGAGTGAGACCAATTCCTAAATGTAGATCCAACCTTATTTCCCGGCGAAGGATCCCTAATCCCCTAGAAGGCTCCAGTGGAGAAATCAAGCAATCTCATGCCTCACACTAAATATGGTTGCAAAAAGAATAGGGAATACGGTGATAGGAAACACTCAATCGGAGGGGAAAAGAGACACTCCGCTACCTCATGGCTCACCCTCTCAACCCTTTTTAACCTTGAAATTCTAACTCTAATGGAGACCTCTCACATCAAAGTAATAGATCAAGAAATGTAAATCAATCACAAAGATCAGCAACACATGCAAGTAATGAAATCACATGGTTAAAACTCAAATCAACTCGAATTAACTAGGAACATAGAGAAAACCAATACAAAATCATAGATCCTAAGGTTCACATGACCAAATACCTACTAGGGTTTTACCCTCCATGGGCCTAGTTACAAACCAATGATGAATACAATGAAAAGCAATACGACCCATAGATAAAAACCCACTCGAATTCGTACGGATTAGCCTTGAAGGGTAGTTCCACGTCTTGAAGGGTTCCTCCCTGAAGCTAGGTCACCAATGGCTCCCCAAGTGTTATAACGGCGAATGAACCTATCAAATTTGGTGAAGAACTACCCCCAAATTGGCAAAGACCTCCTCCTCAAACCCTAGCCAACTTGTCTTCCAAGTACTCGCCCAAAGCTCCGCAAAAAGTACCTGAAATATAGGGCAAATGGCCTATTTATAGTTCAAACCCTCGACTGTCACATGCTCGTGTGGATTTTTCACGTACCCGCGTGGGCTGCAGGAACTTCCACACGGATGTGTGAACAGTAATTTTTACTATGGTATTGCTACAGTAAAATTACTACTATGTTTTTCTATAGTACTTTGCTGTATTGTTTTCCTCTATCGCGGTCGAAATATTCTTCCTCTTGAGGCCACATAATTAGGCACACGATCATGTGGTAGGCTAGAAGACTTTTCTTCATCGACGCATCTTTGAGAGGTCTTGTATTCTTCACAAAGAAGAGGAACACGAGGATGTTACTGCTTTTGTGCCCTTCCATTAGTGAATTAACTTGAATTTGCTTGGAAGTTGGCACATATTCCCACGTCCGTGAACTCCACTTGTATGGCATCAGTGCGGTCAAAACTGGAATATGATCTGTCAAACTCAAACGATGCAAGCATCTCCAGTGTCAACATGAGGATAGCGGGCTCTCGGATCGACAATAGACACCTCCAGCTACCCATGGACAATGACTCCTCAACCTCGTCGGCAATCTCAGCCCCCAACTGAATCTCTCTGAGTGCTCTCAAATCTAGGAAATGAGATTGTCCAAACTTCAACTTGGACAAGCGCTCAAAACAAACTTGGTGCTCAGGAATGGCAAACTCCATATGCTCCGGCAAAGGAGAAGGCTCACGAGGACGCTTACCGACAGCTTTCTTGGATCTGCGGCCTATATCTGCATGAATCGAAAAAAAAATCATCAAGTTTAGCTTGAAAACCTAATTCTGCAGAAATCCACACGGTCGTGTGGAATGTCTACACGCCAGTGTGGATCTTCGGGGCGTGAAAACCACACGGCCACTATGCAAAAATCCCAAAAATACATTAAAAATTCACTTGAAATTCATCAATGCAATATTGACCAATTTAATTGAAAAGAAATGACGATTGGTGAAGAAAAAGGGAAAGAGGGCTTATCGATGAAATATAACCAGAAAACCTTGAATATGGCCAGAAAACTCACTCAAATCTCTATAAATAGACGTGGAGAGGTCGGGAGAGCGAAGAGAGGTGACTTTTGAGTGTGGAGAAGTTTAAAAACGAGAAGGCGGAAGTGAGTTATAACGAAAAGTCACGGCCTTTTGAGTTCTGCACATTCACACGGGCGTGTGGAAATTACCCACACCCGTGTAACTCCACAGGAGAGCTTCACAGGGGCATACACACGCCCTGTGTGCTCTCAGGATAGCACAAGTTGCCTCTGAACACATCCATACGGGTGTGTGAAAATTACCTATGACCGTGTGCCCGACCCACAGGGGCACCCACACACACCTGTGGCCTCTTTGTCCTCCCAAGAAAATGGCTAAGTATTCCACACGCCCCTGTGAAAATTCCAAACGGGCGTATGGATTCTCACAGGGGTACTCACAGGGGCACTCACATGCCCCTATGTGTTCTCGGGATGGATGAGAAGTCTCTGCAAAGTTCCACATGGGCGTGTGAAAATTACCCACTGGCATGTGACTGTTAGATGGCCGTTCACAGGGGCATTCACACGCCCCTGTGCCCTCTCGGGATGAGCTCTGAACGGAAACACACGCCCGTGTGAAAATTCCACACGGCCATGTGTCTTCTCTGGATGACTTATAAGAAAAATACAGACTCTGCAGAAAAATTTCTACAACACTTAGGCAAATACAAAGACTTCAAAATAATGAAAAACTGACCAGAGAATCATGAAACATGCTCAAACGACCTAAAAACTTCATAAATCATACTTAAGCACACTAAAACACCAACAATCCACAACACAGCAATAGCATATAAAAATCAAGACACCAACACTAAAGCTTTTATTCATAAAAGTACCAAACTAAAAACCTAGAAAAATAGTAAATACTTGGGTTGCCTCTCAAGAAGCGCTTGTTTAACGTCACTAAGCTTTATGCAGCTGAGCTGACCTTACGTTATGGGGGCTCATAGATGAAAGTTTCCCTCTTACCTATAACTTGAAAGCATGATACATAATCTTTTCAAGGTAGAAAGAGAGTTATCAAGCTTGGTACCACACAAGGGTTCATCACCCTTACTCCATGCATGTACATTCCCACTAGCATTGTGGTGCTTTTTATGGTGTCTCCTTGCTCTTTTCATCTTTTTTGACCATCTTTTTCATGATCCCTAGGGTAGGTTTCACCTTGTCCTCTAGACCAAGTGATAAGACTTCTTCATTCTCCAACTCTTAATCTACCAAGACCTCAAACGGGTCCAGACACATCATTTCCTGTACGTATTCATCAATTAACTCATCAGTGGTTTCAAGAAAATACAGAGTATCATCAAAATTAAGAGAATGTTGCATGGCTTTGGTGAGACGGTATGTCAGCTTGTCATCACCAACTCTTAATGTTAACTCTCCACCGTCCATGTCAATGAGAGCCTTTGGAAGTGCACAAGAATGGCCCTCCCAAGTATCAACGGAACCTCGGTATTCTCATCAACATCCAACACTACAAAGTCTACATGAAATTTGTACTTGTCAACTTTCACAAGTAAGTCTTCAATGATACCCCTCGGATGTCTAACTATTCAGTCGGCCAATTGAAGTGTCATCCGCGTATCTCCCAAGCCTAGTTTCTGAAAGAAAGTATAAGGCATGACGTTGATACTAGCCCCTGAATCCGCCAATATCTTCTCTTCACCCAAATTACCAATGTTGCACGGAATGATGAAGTTTCCAAGGTCTTTCTTCTTGTTCGGCATATTCTTATGCAAAACCACCGAGCAAGAAGCATCTAGATTTACATGATGCACTCTCCTCCAACTTCCTCTTGTTGGTTAAGAGGTCCTTGAGAAATTTTACATAATGAGACATTTGAGACAACACCTCCATAAATGGGATGTTGATGTGCAACTGCTTGAATAGACCTAAGAACTTCTTATATTACTCATCGTTTTGGTCGTTCTTTAATCTCAAAGGATAAGGGATTCTTGGCTTGTAAGGTGAGGGTACTACCTCCTTTTCTTTGACTCTTTTCCTCAACCTCCATGACCTCGGGTGACTCAACATTGGTCTTCTCACTAGGGAGCCTGCCCTCAACTTCATGACCACTTCTCAAAGTGATTGCTTTCACATGCTTTCTTGGATTGATCTCTGTGTTGCTAGGCAAAATCCCTTGAGATCTTTTCGGGAGTAACTTCACAATTTGCCCCGCTTGATTCTCTAAGTTGTGCAATGATGCGGTGTAACTATGAAGTGTGGCTTCAACCAATTGAAATCTTGTATCCGATAATTAAATGAACTTGGTCAAAGACTTCTCTAAGTCTGTCATCCGGTTTTTCAACTCTGAAACTCTATTCTCCATGTTCGGGGCTTGTTGTTGTGGTTGCCTGGTGGTCCCATAGTCTTCTGTTGCCCTTGATTACTGCACAAAATGTTTGGGTGGCTCCTCCACCCAGGATTGTAGGTATTGCTATACAGATTTCCTTGACCTCTCATTGCATTACCTACAAAATCAACCTATTCCACTAAAGATGTTCCACCAATAGCAATCAGGCAATCAGACGGAGCATGTCCTTCCCTAGACCCAGTGCAACTCATCACTGCCGCCTATCTAGGAGAAGTTAGAGTATCAAACTTCTTGCTCAATGACTCGACCTGGGCCGCTAATGACATGACTACATCAATCTCATGAAGTCCGGCTACCTTCTTTATGTCTCGTGTGTTCCACTGATAACTGTTTATAGCCATTTCTTCGATGAGATGTCAAGCTTCTTCAGGGGTCTTGCTTCTTAAGGTACCTTCTCCGGTAGCATCAAGTAACTGCTTTGTACTGGGGTTTAAACCACTGATCGAATGTTTGGATAATCATCCACTCAAGGAACCCATGTTGAGGACATTTCCGTAAGAGATCCTTGAACCTGTCCCATGTCTCAAAAAGAGACTCTAAGTCTATTTGTACAAAATATAATATTTCATTCCTAAGCTTTGCAGATTTTCCGGGAGAAAAATATCGAGCAAGAAAAGCTTCCACCATCTACTCCCATGTAGTGATCGATGCTCTAGGTAATAAATATAGTCATTACTTTGCTCTCCTGTCAAGGAAAATGGGAAGGCCCTCAACTTGATAGCATCATCCGTTACTCCATTAATCTTGAGTATGTCCCACACTTCGAAGAAATTTGAAATTCTCGATGTGGTTATTCGGATCCTCATCGGCCAAACCATTAAACTGTGCTGACTGCTGCAACATTTGGATGAAGCCTGGCTTGAGCTCAAAACTCTGAGTTGTAATTGGTGGCCGCACGATATTAGACTGCATGCCAAGAACTATGGGTCCTGCATAATCTGAGAGTGTCCTCTGCTGCTCATGTTGTTCTGCCATATTATCAGACTCTTCATCTTCTATCTCAGTTTGATTTAATTATTCTTGCATAGGTTCTTTTCCCCTTCTATGAATTCTTCTTACAATATCCGAATCCCCTTCAACTAAAGTCGAAGGGTTTCCTCAGGTCATAACCTAGAGCTACAACCAAAGAAAGAAAAACAAATCAGAATGATGGGAATAAAAAGTGTGAAATAGAATAAGTGATGAATAGATAAAATAGCAAAGTACAAAATGATTCTAAAATGCCTATTCCCCGGCAATGGCGCCAAAAACTTTACACACCCCTTGCATGTGTATACCGCAAGTGCATGGGTTGTCGAAGTAATAAAGTACCTTGGTGAGTGGGTAGCTGTATCCACAGGGAATAGTACTCAGAAACACTAGAATTGCTATTTAACTATAGTGAAGATGATTCAAGAGTCGTGTGAACAATATCAATGCAAATAAAAATAAAGTACAGAAGAAAGAGATGCAATAGAATATAAGGAGAGGCAATCGATAGAAAATGGCACCCAGATATTACTCACCCTAGGACTATTATTTCAAGTGCAAGACTAATCATTATATCTCCTAACTGATGTTTAATGAGTCATGGAAATCGTAAAGCACATGGTCCCAAACCTAAGGTCACCCAATGACTAACCCTATACTATGCCCCGACGGAAAGGAATACTCTTGATGCCTCACACTGTGCAAAGTTGCTTAAAGCTCTTGGCACTTAAGTGATAAACCATATTCCCTAATACAGATCTAACCCTTTGGTCCATGTGAATGACCCTTAGTCACAATTAAGCCCCAGCACTAAGGATTACTTCAACACTTCACTCTATTGCTCATGCAACTAAGCCCCAGTGGAGTTCATCTCTTAGCACTTCACTCTATTGTGACCGCAAAGAACTCTTGGAACGTGGAGGAAGGATGAATCACACCGGAAGGGAAAGGGGACGTTCCGCTACCTCTCGACTTACCCTCTCGACCCTTTCCAACCTAGCTTTGTCTAATCCTAATGAAGTGTCACTCATTCACAAGGATTACCAATATAGATTCTCAACCCTAGTGTTACTCTAAGGGAAAATCAATTTAACAAGCTTTCAAGGTTGGAACTCAATTAAAACATCAATTAAGGACACATAATAAAGAGTCACTGAAACAAAATCATCCTAGGGTTTACAAGTCCAACCACCCACTAGAGGTTTACCTCTCCATGGAGCAATACACAATCAATAATGAAATCGAAAGAAAAAGCATGCCATCCATAAATAAAATCCCCTCGTAGTCTGTATCGATGGTCTTGTAGAGCCGTCTCATCTTCTCCAAAGGTTCCCTTGTCAAGTCTAGGGCACACCTCGCCGAATCGATGCTAACAAAAGCTCCCCCAATAACTATCTTCCAAAAGAATGAGATGTCGAAGGCCGTAGAACAACTCCAACGACCTAGCCAAAGCCTCTCCAAATCCTATCCACAAGCGCCTCCAAAGGTAGGCAAAATATGAGAAAAAGATCCTTCAAAACATCTCAAATCGCCTATTTTTAGGGGTTAGAATCGGGCATGCACAAAGCCGTGTGGAATTTCCACACGCCTATGTGAATTTGCAGATTTTGTTTCCTTCAAGCTGTGAACAGTATGTGCTACAGTAATTTGCTAGAGTTCTTTGCCAAAATACTCCCGAATCCGCACTTCTCATCGAGCCCACATGAATGGGCACACATCCATGCAGTAGATCAGGTTGCATCTTCAACTAAACGACATTGACGAAGATCTTGCTAGCATTGCACAAGTCAGAACACATGAGTGTGACTACCTTTGTACCCCTCCAATTTGTGTATTCTCTTGAGTACAATAGAGGTTGGCACGCACCCAAATGTCTTTGAGCACAGCTTGTGTCTTCACGTTTATTCAATCCAATAACTTCATAAAAAAAAATTGCATCCACGATCTACTTTTAATTCCTTTCTTCCACACTTGTCTCCATAATCCTATATGCACAAAAAAAATAAATACACATGCGTAAGTGATAAAATCTGAGAAAAGTAATGCTCAATGTAAGAAAAGAATACTTCGTATTACTTATACATGAGAACTCATCAGAAAAATAAAGAGAAAACACTTACCTGGCCTTCCTTTCATTCTTTCTTCTTTCTTTCTTCTTCTTTAGCCGAGCTCTCTCACACTTCATCATTTTACAGTGATCGATTACAATGAATCAAAGCCCAAAAATTTATTCCCACTTACTCTTGAGTACTGTAGGAGGCCTTATTAGAGTTTTCACCTTGTATTTTCTTTGTATTTCCACTGTAATTGTTGTTTGAAAACCTAGGTTGAAATCATAAAATATGCCATGTTTTGTGTGAATTTTGGGCTTAAAATGGAACCATTGATCTTGTGATTTGTTATTCTTGATGCTTGTAAGAAAATTTTGATGTTTAATGTTGTAAATTGAGAGAAACTCCATTGTTAGGGCCGGGTTTACTATAGTAGTTTCCTAACAATTCTATATTACTGTAGCACCAAAATCTTTCTACCTTTTCTTGTACTTCTTTGGTCCAAAATGAAGCTCTTCATACTTTGTATTTCATTAGAATTGGTTTTACTCTAGTTTAAGATCTTTGGGTCCAAAACGATGTCGTTTTGCCTTATAACCCTAGTGTTGCATGTTTGACATGTAACTTAGCATACGCATTCATTTTAGTTTCATTCTTGAATAAATTTGTTTCTTAGATTCTCTCCTTGTGATTAGGTGGCGAAATGTCTTGTAAGAGGAAGGAAATCGCCAATCATTGATTGCATCTTGAGTCGAGATGACCTGTTCAGTAGATGGTTGAATTGTAATTGTATAGTCTTAGTAAGAGCATTACAATATTTCTTTATATGTTTTATAACCTATTATTTATATTAAATTATATTTCATTTTCTTTACCAAGGATGAATTTATTTGAATGGTTTGAATATATACATATTTGAATACTTGAAATTTATGGTTGTATTTTGCAAAAATCTAGAATACTTATAAATATTTATTTTAGAAGAAGTATGCTTGTATGGATATGTATTTTCATTCCAAGTGAATATGGTTTGATATGTATTTATATATTTAGCCATTGTATAATGGATTCCTAGGGTGGTAAATTAGAAATGCTTATATTTATGTGTTCGACTTTCATGGTGACTATGGGCTACGACCCGACCATAGACTTTGGTTTGACACTGCAGTGGTGGTCCCACGTTCTGACCTAATGAGAGATGTCGTGGTTAACCATGTGTTTACCCCTGGTCAAGAGGTATGTAGATCCATTGACAGAGTTCAAGAAGGGTGATACCTTCATTCATGTCAAAGACCTCAGGTCACCACACAGGGATCTAAATGGCCAACACCAAGGGAGGCAGGGTTCTGACTTTTAAAATTTTAAAACACCTCAGGGGTCCCGTATCTAGTCATGACCACTATTAGCTCAGGAATTATTTGAGGCTAGCCTATGTTTTAGAATTGTGTTTAATGTGTTGAAGATTTTATTTGTGTACATTACTGATAACTCATGTTTTAACTATTGAGTTGTTGAATTCTTGTAAAATATTTTGAATGTTATTATTAGTATGATGATTATTGTTTGAGATGATTTATTACTCTGTTATGTCTATGCTGTCACCACCCACTGGGTAACACCTGTTACACACCACTTTCTTCTTTTCTTTAAAATTGCGTTATTGGACTCAGTTGTGCTACACAGTCATTAAAGTGATATGTGTCCCCTCTAGTGTCCAGGTTGGTTGATGCACTCTCCACAAGTGTATGGATCGTAACAAGTAATAAAGTAGTACCCCGTGAGGGGTAAGGCTGTCAAACCACAGGGATTGGACTCTTAGTACTAATTGATCTTCTAATTTCTACCCGGATTGCTAATTCAGGTTAAAGATGATAGCTAGATAACCTAAAAGAGGGAAGAATGACAAGGGCTATTAATGAACTAGGTAAGAAACACAGAGATGGAGCAGTGTCTCAGACTAATCCCCTAGAGCAATGTGTATGGACTTGCTTCGAATATCTATCAAGTACATTCTAAGGTTCTTTCGGGTGCTCAAAAGCAATGTTACATCTATGGCTCTCAAATATGCCAAGTTTTGTAATTGTAACTACGGGTCTCATACGCATGGAGTTTTGCAACTAGACAAGGTAATCACAACTACGGTAATCAACACACACCAAGTTTTACAAAGAAACTACACAAATCAAGCACACAAAGTTATACAACACACGAATAAACACAAGAACACAATAAAACCTCATAGACATTAAACGTAAGTAAATCAACATAACACATACACATCCAAGTTCAAAGATCCAGGTCACCTGAGAATGGTTAGCTCCTCATAGTTTTACAAATCAATACAAAACTAAGGAAAACAAAAGAAATAGAAGCCATGAAAGACTCTCCTCTTTGCCTTGCAAACCACTCTGATGGTGCTCCAATGAAGTCCTGCCTGCTAAGCTCTGCTCCACTCGCACTCTTGCACCATAGCTTCACTCCAGCCCCAAAAATATGTAGGAGAAGACCTTGGCCGCCACCTCCCAAGAGGAAAGAAGAAGAGATCCCCCAAGAAATGACCTAGATCTAGCTTAAAAGGGGGTTTTCGAGCTCAACATGGCCTAAACACAGGTGTGCTTAGGCCATGCTTTCGAAAATAGGATCATGCTCTTCAAATTCTCCAAATTAGAGATTTTCATGGCTTAAGCATATGAGTGCTTAGCCTGTTCTTCACACAGGCACGTCCGTGATCTAGCCACCAAAAAATCATGCTTTTTCTCCATGTTGTTCCACAGTGTTTTTCTTTAAGTGCTTCGTTTGATGAAGAATTCCAGAGATTATCACATGGAAGAAGCACACCCATGCTTCACCTGCAAAAATGCATTTTCACTTCTTTTCACACTGCATTTATGCCTAATCCTATTCTTTTGCACAAGAACCTATTTTCCTGCACTATTAAACAATAATACCCATAGTAGCATCAAATTACAACAAATCAATGTTTAAAGACAAGATAAAAACATGAAAAGAGTATAAAAATATCTGTATGAAATACACTCATCATTGGTTTACCTGTTAGCATGTAAACTGTATGGATCCAGTAGACCTGATTTCTATGTTATGTTCTTGCATTTGTACTTTGGGTGTATTTTGAAACCATGACTTGTATTTTTGTTGGTGTTTCCTGTATTTAGGGTCCCTTCTATAGGGACGCCCTATTATATTTTTAATGTTGAGTTTGTCTCATTTTTTTTAGATTGCAATAGCAGGTTTATGTTGAGACTTACGGTGACTCAGATGTTGGGCGATGTGGAGCCCTCTCCTTGTTCTAGTGGTAATTGTTACGAGCCCAGCTATGGTTGGGGCATGACATATATGGACACCGAATCCTATACTTTCGATATTTTTTGTATTTTGATCATTCCTGCATTTGAACCTATGTTTTATCCTTAAGATATACTTGTATTTCTATTAGTTTGTTATTTTCCTCTAGTTTGAGCCAAGTTCTGAGGCCTTGTAGTCTTAATGGGTTCACACCCTGTGGTATTGTAATCGTTTGTCCACGCATCGAGTTTGGCTTGGCCAAGTCTAGTGCGTGACAACTGCATTGTTGATTTCTTCAAGCTATATAATGACTTCTTTAATAAATAGACATGGTATTCTTTACAAGGCACTATAAACCCCTCTGGTTGATGAATATAAATTATGTCCTCTAGCTCACTATCCAAGAATGTTGTTTTAACATCTAATCACTCAAGTTCTAAATCAAATTTAGTAACCATGGCAAGTAACACATGAATGGAGCTATGTTTCACAACTTGAGAGAAAATTTTATTGTAATTAATCCCTTACTTTTTGCTGAAACCTTTAGAAACCAATCATGCTTTAAATCTTGTTACTTCAGCTCCAAGACCTTCATTTTTCTTCAAGGCACATTTGCAACTAACCACTCTTTAGCCATCTAGCGATTTAACAAACTCCCAAGTGTGATTCTTCTTTAGAGATTTGATAAGTGTGTAAATGTTCATATTTTCATATATATATATATATATGTTATACACTTTGCATGCATTTTTATAAGATAGATGGTTGCATTGCCCTTAATCTTGTGGTATTTTCTTTATAGGGCATAAAGAAATCATTTGGAGCCTAAAAATGCTCTTTGGACCAAGTTTGGGGAGGTAATGGGCAAGTTTAGAGGTGCATCACTGTAATAGTACGCAACACATGTATGGAACCTGCTTAATGCTCTCATTTAGCACCAGAAAGCCATGAGGGTAACATATAGCTGGCAAGGATCTTGTATGACTTTACCAAACACCTTATGAGCTCTATACGACCTATAAGGAGCCTTTATTTTCCAGGAAGGACATTACCATAGGTAGCACATACTCTATATGACCCGCATGTCCCGTATGACTTGGTAAAGTATAAATAGCCAAAGTTAGGGAAAATTGAAGGACTTTTGATATACCTTTGATGGTGGCATGAGGCTAAGGAAAGATCTAGGGTTTCAAGGGTTCCAAATCTTTCAATCTCAAGTAAGGTAAGTTAGATTTGGGAGATATTTCACCGGAATGACTCTGACAACCTACAGAGGCTTGGGCACACTTGAAAGGAGCTACTTCTAAGGAAAATCTAGGGTGCAAAAATCAAGAGCCTATGGAGGAGATTCTTTATCACCTTTTCATCATCTATTTATGATTGGGCATATATAGTCATTATACAAATTGCATTAGTTACTCAAATGCCAAATAATTTATGAAGACAATAATTTAAGGGAAATAGGACAAAGCACATCTCAACAAAATTTTTCTACACCCACGATCTCTAAAAAGAATGGTGTCATTGAAGTACAGAAGATTTGATTAAATGAAAACCAAGATAATTTATTCACAAAATCACTCCAAAATGTATTCAACAAAGTCGAGTGCGCCCAAGATCAAGATGAGAAGACTTAAGAACTAACATCTAAAACAAGTTATTTATTTAAGGGGAAGGATGTGCTATTTTTCCTTTCAATATGGTTTTTATCCTAGTTAGTTTTTTCAAAACAAGGTTTTTAATGAGGTAGCAACCCTTGAGCATATTAAGGATTATGTACTCTTTTTCCTTTACAAGCCATTGGGTTTTTTCCTAGTAAAGTTTTAATGAAGCATATCATTTGGTTATGGGCATCCAATAAGAGTGTTATAAATTGTATGCATTCGGATGCCTATCAAAACCATCACCAACTCCTTAAGAAGCCCATGTTTTTTTCCATCACTCATTAACCCACCCATGTGTTCCACATCTAGCCATCAAGTGGAAAAATCTCAACCACCTATGCATTGCCATTATTCTTCAACCACCTTATTTATACATTCATTGTTTATGAAGAATCGTGAAGAAAAGGCTTTTAAGCTTTAGAGTGTAAAAGGATTATAAATTTCCTCTTATTAATCTTTCTTATTTCATTATTTACATCATTTTGGTATGTATTTTTATTCTATTTTTTTATTTTTTATTATTTTTTTCACAAAGTGGACAAGCCACTTGTTAGGGGCTTGTACGAGTTTTCTAAATATATCAAGAGCCCCCTCTCGCCGAAGGGGATTCAACCCCTAATCCTTGCTAATGTCAAAAGAACCCTACGCTGAAAACCCGGTGCCAATAGGTCATGAGGCCATTAACCATTTTTAATTTCTTTATCAGCAAATGTATATATATATATATATATCATTGCATAGCGACATAATTAAATTATAGAATTAACCTACCCATATATATATATATAATATATATATCATAAACATACCAACAAAAATTAACATTTAAAAATAAAATCTATTAATATGTTATGTACATACTTTCTAAAATTTAAATTTATTAAAAAAATAAAACAATAAATGAGTGTAACTTTATTATAAAATATAAAAATAAAGTATTCTAATTAAATAAAAAATATAAGAATTTAAAACGAAATAAAAACTCAATTGAGATATAAGAATTAGTGAATTAAATCTCTTATTTATTTTAACAAAATCAACCAATACACAAACAAATAAATAAATAATGCCGAGAGAAGTTCGATAATTATATATTAATATATTAAATTTGCAAATATTTAAAAAAAGTAAAAATAAATGACATAATTAGAAAACACTACTGTATATAAGATCATTTATCAATTTAAATATCAAATTTGAGTAGTTTTTTATATTATAATTATAGCTTTAATATTATATTTGCTAATTATTAATTATTATAATATTTTATTATATTTTATTATTGACCCTGGTTCGACCCAGTCGAACCCATTGACCCCTGACCCTTGCGCTTAGCCGGGTCGTTGCCCGGGCCGGGTCTGACAACCTTAGGAAAAATCATAACAAAGGCTAAGAAGATGCATGATTAATGATGGATTAATAGCTAGATGCATGGTAATAATAATGAAATTGTTATATACAACAGAGTTCAGGGGAGTATTGTTTCAATTGCCCACACCTTTTACATATGTTTTTGAGTGTTATACTTTTTATTGAGCTTACATGCGCACATTGAGGGCAATGTGTGTCGGGGGGGGGAGTTCACATTACACATGTTCTGTACATAAGTATTAATTGAAAATGCTCACGTAGCCAATGGCAGTTCACCTTAGTTGCAATGGTTGTATTCTTAAGTTTGGAGAATTTTTAACATTGAATGTTCTCATGCTCTAGTTTTTACTTGAATTTTTAGGAATTTTTGCCCGATTGACACTTGTTGCACAACTCCCTCATCAAACCTTTTGGGAAACTCAAGTTCGATGTTAAAGGGACTAGTTAGCTTTGCTTTTTGTGTTAATTTTTGCTGAGAAAAATGAAAAAAGAAAAAAAAATATATATTTGTTTGTTTTGGTTGTGCATTCTGGGTGGAAAGAGCTACCATCTATTATGAAACTACTCTCATAAGTCGGATACTAGTTATGCCCTAATGAGCAAAAGAGCTATCTCATGGGATGAGTGAAAGCTACTACCCCAGTAGAAAGAACTACCGCCTCGAAAGTGTGAAAGCCACCTTAGCGGCTGCTTTGGAAAGGGCTACCTTAGAGGATGTGTGAAGCTACTACCATCTCTTTGGTTTGTTTTGTTTTGTAGATAAATAAGACCCTTATTTTTTGAACTTTGAGGAGTATATGTTGGGTTGACTTGAGTAAGTTTACACACACTTATACGATTTCGGGTTTGTTGTCCTTTTTTATTCAAGTTTTTAGCTAGAGGAATGATTTTTCGTATTTGGTGTTGAAATTCCCCTTACTTGTAGAATGCTTCCCTTGCATGCTTTTGGTGAACCGAAGGCCAAACACTTTTAATATTTCTTTCCTTCTTGCTTCAATGTTTTATTTTTGCTTGAGGACAAGCAAAAGCTTAAGTGTGAGGGAGTTTGATAAGTGTTTGTGTATTAGTAATATAAAGTATTCTTTTCTTACAATGAGCATTACTTTTCTCAGATTTTATCGCTAATACATGTGTATTTGTATTCTTTTGTGTATGTAGGGTTTTGGAGACGAGTATGAAAGAAAGAAGCCAAAGTAGGTCGTGAATGTATGTTGTTGATGAAATCTTGAAGTGAATAAGCTTGAAAACACAAGTCGTGCTCAAAGACACGTGAGTGTGTGCCAACCTCCATTGTGCTCGAGTGAACATGCAAAGTGGAGGGGCACAAAGGCAGTCACACTCATGTGTTCTGACTTGTGCAAAGCTAGCAAGATTGTCATCAAATGTGATTTTGTTGAATAAGCAACATGATCTACCACATGAATGTGTGCCCATTCATGTGGCCTCAATGAAAAGTGTGGATTCAGGAGTATTTTGGTGGAGTATTGTAACAGATTACTGTAGGAAATCACTATAGTAAGTTACTGTTCATTGGTCGCAGAAAATCAATTCCTGCAGATTCACACGGGCGTGTGGAAATTCCACATGCCCGTGTGGATACCTGATTCTAGCCTATTTAAAGCTGCAATTTTAGCCGATTTGGGGATTTTTCTTTTCATCATTTCTTCATCTTTTCCCTATCTTTGGAGGCGCCCGTGGCTAGGGTTTAGATAGGCATTGGAAAGATTTTTGGAGTGGTTCTACGGCCTTCGACACCATGTTCCTTCGGAAGAGAGTTATTGGGGGAGCTTTCATCTGCATCGATTAGGCGAGGTGTGCCCTAGGCTTGACGAGGGAGCTTTTAAAGAAGACGAGGTTACTCCATAAGACCATCGACACGAACACCAAGGGGGTTTTATTCATGGATTGCATATCTTTACTTTTGATTTCATTATTGATTGTATTGTGTTCCATAGTGAGCTAAACCCCTAGAAGGTACTTGGACTTGTAAACCCTAGAATGTTATTGTTTCATTGACCTATTATTATGCTTTTTTTAATTTATGTCTTTAATTGAGTTCCAATCTTGAATGCTTGTTGAATTGATCTTCTCTTAGAGTGACACTAGGGTTGAGAATCCATCTTGGTAACCTTTGTAGATGAGTGACACACCATGAGGGTTAGACAATGCTAGATTGGAGAGGGTTGAAAGGGTGATTCAAAAGGTAGCGG
The DNA here is from genome assembly GCF_009730915.1 of Dioscorea cayenensis subsp. rotundata. Classification (NCBI taxonomy): domain Eukaryota; kingdom Viridiplantae; phylum Streptophyta; class Magnoliopsida; order Dioscoreales; family Dioscoreaceae; genus Dioscorea; species Dioscorea cayenensis. Next base: position 174,542 of record NW_024087496.1, on the reverse strand, counting down.
AACATCCCCTTTCCCCTCCGGTGTGATTTATCCTACCTCCATGTTCCAAGGGTTCTTTGCGGTCACAATAGAGTGAAGTGCTAAGAGATGAACTCCGCTAAGGCTTAATTACGAGAGCAACAGAGTGAAGAGTTGAAGTAATCCTTAGTATTTAGGGCTTAATTGTGACTAGGGGTCTTTCACCTGGACCAAAGGGTTAGATCTATATTAGGGAATAGGGTTTATCACTTAGAGTCCCTAGAACTTTATGCAACTTTGCACAGTGTGAGGTGTTGAGACTGAGTAATTTCTCCGCCAGGACATAGTGTAGAGTTAGTCACGGTTGACCTTAGGTTTGGGACAGTGTATTTTAGGATTTTCACGACTCATGAAGCATCAGTTAGGAGACATAATGATTGGTCTTACACTTGAAACCATTGTCTTAGGGTGAGCAATGTCTGGGTGCCCCACTTACTGTCGATTGCCTCTCCTATCTTTTATTTGTACCTCCTCCTTCTTTTCTTATTTCTATTTGCATTGATTTTGTTCACTTCACTATCGATTCATCTTCGTTCTAGTTAACTAGCAATCTTTGTGTTTCCGATCACTATTCCTTGTGGATATGACTACCCACTCACTGGGGTATTATTACTTTGACAAACCCGTGCACTTGCAGTCAACACACAAAAAGGGCGTTGTCATAGATGGTAGATCTAGGATTGTTGATATTGAGCTCAAGAGCTTGAGCTTTGTCTCCCTCGTGTATGTTTAGTGCTAGAAGCTTGAGAGGAATGTATGTACTTCCATTTCTACTAAGATTTCTTGAATCCATGAACCTCTCTTGTGTTGAAAATTGGGGGTACTGTATCTCTACTATAATACAGGTGAATCTTGCATATTCTCTTGTTTCCTTGGTTTGAAAGGAAGCTTATCCCCATGAAAATTCTTTGGAAGTCATTAAACCCAAGTTTGAGCATACCCTAGGCCTCTTAAAGGGTTACATTGCATGTAGAACTAGGTCTTTGTTGGTGCATTTCTTTGCTTATTCTTTGGTTATTTTACTTATTCTTCTTTGTTTTCTGGCTCTCGTATGTGTTTTGGTTAGGTGGTAAAAGCTTAGCTTGAGGCAAGGAGATGGCGGAGGAGTAGGACTCTCATGGGCTTAAGTCGTCTAAGTTGTGAGTGGGTTAAGTTGATGCACATTTCTAGTAGAATATGATTTAAATGTCTTCATTATTTGATTTGAAATTGACTCATGGTTTTGTCATATTTAAATTGACATGTTGATTGACTTGGAAAGAATTTCCTTACTATTGATTTATATTGGAAAACTCTTGATATATGTTTTAATGAAAATGTTATAACTATGTTGGTTTATTGGAATTGAAAAGAATTATGAAACTTGCATACATTATATTGCTTTTGGCTAATACACTTGTGAAAATGATTTCACTTCCGATATGTGAATATTGGGATCATTTTTGAAATGAGGGTGCATGTCTGGGATGTGGACATTTGAATTGTTTGAAACTTGATTTCTTCGAATATTATTGTGACACTTGGTATTGTTTATCTCCTACAAGTATGATATGGCTTTGGCCCTATCTATGCTTATGCTTTGATTGATTTGAAATGCTGTTAATTTGGCTGCTAGCTAGTGCATAGGTCTAGTTATGAGTGAATTTTTAATATGATGTGTCGGGTTATTCCAATACTTGAGAATTACAAGTTAATTGTTTGGTTTAATGTTTAGAAGTTTGAATACTTTATAGCTTTATTAGAGAGAATTGTGCAACAAACTGAGGAAATACTATTAACAGTGGAAGCTTCAAGCATCAAAGATATTTAATATTTATATATCTTAGAGTTGGAATTGATTTAAGAGTTTAATTAGGATGTATAGTAGATTTATTTGTAAAAGTTGGAAATTTGTTGAAAGAGTAATGGCAAACTACATGTGATGTATAAGCTAAGAGCTAGATTGAATTTTGATTGTTAAATTGAAAGTTCTTGTGAATGTTAATGAATTGTTAAACTTACTATTTTAAGAAATGGAAAGTATTTTTCATGAGTTTTGGTAGTGAATTTGATATTAGTAAGGGTAATATGGGTGACTTGGGAATAACAATACTTTGTTGAGGGTTTTGGTCTTGAATGATGTTCATGACAAATTTGTTCAATCATTGGCTTGGGTAAATGACCACTTGATGATATGTAACCCTTGTAGGCATATTGAAAATTTTGAATGAAAATATTTGGTTGATTCTTGGCATGCAAAGGTACTTGTAATGACTTAAATATATTTGCATGTTCATTGTCGCTTTCGTATACATAAATTATGTAATTGGCAATCAGTTGCTTATGGGGGAGTTGAACTTGTATTTTAACAATTGAGATTGATAATGACTTGTACATTGTCGAGGGTCTTTGATAATTGTTTCTTTATCAAATTGTGAGAGGTTGTGTAGTGACATCAAATTTGAGAAGAATGTAACTAAAGTAATAATTTCATATCTTTTATGGAAAATTTGGATATTAGTCTTGAATTGTTCTTGGATTTACATTTATATTGTGGGTGCTAGTTAATGAAGTGTTTAAGAGGTGGAGCTAGAGCGATCATAGGTGAGGGTCAAGTGTTACTCAGGCCAATAGCCATGCTTGTGTTGATGAATTTTATTATATTTTCAAAGATATGTGTGATGTATTCTAGAAGTGTACTCACTGTTTCTTACAATATTGTTGGTTTTTTACTTTAGGAAATGGTTTGTGAAACCCTTCATTCATATAATTATATTTTTGGTATCTATGGATATGAAATTGGTTTCCCTTTCTGAGATGCATGTGTTTATCTTGAATGTGGACATTTCAATATGTTTATCATTAGTGGTTTTATCGTATTAAACTAAAGTTTTAATTAAGTTGAAAAGCTTTCTATAACATTAGTTTACATGAGAAACTCTTGAACTATAAATGCAAAGGTTGATGACTACACTTGTATTTTGAGATTGAAATGATTTATGAAACCGTGTGTACATATTGATATGCTTTTACCATGACACTTGTGGAATCAATTTTCATTCCTGATATAGGGATGGTGTCCTGGATCTAGACTTTATTGGTGTTATGCATGTATTATATTATTGAGCCTTCATAGGTTTTGATGATGAACGGGCAAAGCCCTTCCCTACTGTAGTGGGCGGTCTTCACAGCCAGCTTGTTAAGGTGGCGTGAAGACCCAGATTTACTGTCCAGTTCAGGTGGTGTGTAGAATTTTGATTGGATACACATCGGGAATCTAGAGTCACTACACGTATTCTCAATAAGCCAATGTCAAGGTTATGAAGACCTTGATGCCTCTCAACCTAGTCGCGATGGTGGCTAAGTCGGAGAGTATTTTTAAGCCATTGCTCATTTCATCAAGATAAAATCTCCGTATTTGAGAAAATTATGCTTTTCATGCAAATGATATCTTCGAGATGTGATTTTTTGTATGTTCTTTGGAAATATTTATTTGATGATGAGTTTTATGTCTTAATGCTTTAAAACTAGTATTATGTCATATTTGGTATTTGTGAAAGTTGTTAGCTTTATTTGATCAATTGGTGTTTTATGCTCATCATGAGATTTATGTACATGTGTTTGTTATATACTTGAGGAAAAGCTTTAAGGCTTTGAATACATTTGTTTTGGGGTTTTAAACACCGGGGTTAATATCTCACATTTATATAGTGTTATAAATGCTAAAAGCTTTCGAGATTATATGGTTATTGCAAAAGATTGTCTATCAAAAATTTATTGGTTCGTTTTCTTTTGTGCTAACCCACTCATTGAGTGACATTAGTTACTCACCCTCTCCCTAGCTTTAGGCTTCAGTAGTTGGCGGCGTCATGACAAGATGGAGTGTTGGGCATTATCTTGTATTATTGCTTTGATTTTCTCATTTCCGGTCTTACATATTTGTATCTTTAAACATGTTTGCATTATGTAAGGGACATGGATCCACTAGAATCTTTGGTTTCTAGAACCTATATTGTTGCATACTTGTCTACTTTCTTGTAAAACTCTGTCGTATTGTGACTTGTATGACTTTTGAAACCCTGTATTTGGTGGTTGAGGTTACTGCTCCCTCTATGTTACCATTTTACTCTGTACCTTAGGTATTATGTATTTGTGATATTTGTGTTTAGAATTATGGAAATCCAGGGTTTTGTCAGCCTTGCAGCAACTCGAGGGTTGAGTGGTGTGAGTATTCATCCCTCCTCGGGTTGTTGAGGCAGTTGTCACGTGCTAGGCCCACGGGTCAGGGTGTGACAATCTTAATAGAAGAGAATAATTTAGGATATTGATTGATTGGGTGTCTATATAATTCTTTTCTCAAGGCTTTCATGGGATGATAAGCAAACAACGAGATATGGTGAGGGCATTGTTAGAGAGAGAGAGAGAGAGAGAGAGAGAGAGAGAGAGAGAGAGATGATTATTCATGGCAATTGTGTTTGAGTTCTTGAGAAAGGGGAGGCTAAGATAGAGCGTCTAGGAAAGGATTTTTTATGGTCACGTTTGAGGTCACAACCATGACTATTTTTTAAAGTTTGAGCACCAAATTCACACTAGCTAAGCATAGTTAGGTAAAGGAACATCTAGCACACTAAGGGCTTATTAAACAAAAAGGGTAACCTTAATTAGTGAGACTTAGTTCAATCTTACTTTTGGGACAAAAGCAGTGATTTTGGTAATAAAAAAGAATACCAACCTACTGAACACAAGCTTTTAATCTGGAGACTAATGAGGAGGCTTTCCTAAATGAGCTGGATCTTTTTGAGAAGAAGTGTGATGAAATTTATCTTAACATGGCAACTTATCACAACTAGTTTAGCATTTCTATAAGTCCAATGTTCTCGAGGTTAAATTTCAACCTAAAGACCTTGCATTAAAAAGGAACATCTTCCAAGGAAATGTTAATAGAACAAAAAAAACTTACTCTTATTTGGAAAAATCTGTATAAAATCAGAGAGATCGCATAACCTAGCATTTACAGGATAGCCAACCTGGAGTGTAGACAACTTAACACACCCTTTTAATGTTGACCACCTGAGGAGGTATTATCAATAAACTTCACAAATTTTACAGGATTCATTTTTTAAGCAAATCCGCATGTAAACTAAGTGAACTCCTTTTAGATATTAGATGATTTTCTAATAAACTCCTAAAAAGTTTATGATTGCTATCTTCTTGGAGTTTTGGAACTTTGGCTATGGAGGGTCTTTTCTTCATTGATACCCATCTTGAGGCCTAAAGGGAATGTTTACTAGCCAAGTCTTCTTTACCCTTATTAGGGGTTTAAAGAAATAAGAGATCCACCACAAGAGTAGTGATTTAAAGTGACAACATTTTTGTGTCACCCTGTTATTTTGCCACAAATATCAGGTTTTTTGCGTGAAAAAATTTAACGGGCACTATTATTTAAATTAATTGTCATGAGTTATGTTTTTGCCACTATTATAGTGACAATTGTGACAATTTGGTATATGCCACAATTAAATTGTCACCATTAATATATTAATAATGGCAAAAAAAAAATTTGTGTCCAATGTTCATCACTAAAAGCATATAAAATTTGCTGCCGAAATTTCTTAATGAGAATGACGTGTAATTGTGACAAGAAATGTTGTCGTCACTATAATTTTTCATTCATTGTGACGAACATGTTCTCCGTCACTCAACATACATTTTTTGTTATAACAATTTTATCACAAAAAATTCAACCATTTAGTGCTTACTAAATAGGAAAAATTACTGTTTGCCCCTCGTGAATTTCAAAAATTCCCAAAAAACCCCTCCAATTTTGGCAAACCCCGGACAATCCCTTCCGTTATTGTTCAACTTCTCTTTTACCCCCTACCGTTCACTTGAAATGCGACCATGTTATGAAATTCCATTTTTGCCTTGAAAATGGCGGGAAAAAACGACCACTCACATCATGTCCAACCTTTATATATACAATTTTGCATTTTTTTGTTGCCTTTTGTCAAACAAAGTTTAGAAGGCTCATCACATCTTCTTCTTCTTCTTTTTCTTATTCTCCTCATTTGGTTTGTTATATTTGAATTATGCCAGTTTCTTGATAAGGTGAGAATTTCTTCGATTCGAGGGCTATTGTTCACGGCGCTGACTTCTTGTAAATTGGTGTTAGCTTAGCTGGGATACGTGAGCGATTGGGTCTTGATGTTCCCTGTGTCAGGGTGAAGTTTATCATACCCTATGGATATAATACGGTTTGTCCAATAGAAAATGAGGTTGACTTCCAGCGGATGTGCCATTGTCGATCTTGTCGAGACAGACGTTGTGCCATTGTCGAATCCTACTGAAAATGAGTTTTTCTCGTTGTAAGATTCTTCTCTTTTATGTTTATCTAGTTATATAAGTTGATTACCATTTAACGTCGCCTATCTCTATTTAAATACATTATTTTTATATTTAGCAATTGTCTTCTTCGTTTAATTTATTTGTCCGTATTTAACTATTTGCATTACCGTTTAACAATGTAATGTATCATTTAAACATTTTATGCCTTTGCTTAAAATACTTATCTTTTCCGTTTAAACTGAAGTGTTGGCAGGTGGCCAATGGCAAATTTATGGTATCCCATGCACAAGAATTAATGATAGCATTAAATTTTCTAAAATTTGACATATATATCGGCAGACCCCTTTCTCTTTCTCTTTAATGAGAAAAGCTCGGTCCCCCGTGCGTTTCCCTTTTTTTCTCGGATCTGAAGCATCAACCAGCTTATGGACTTCACACCATAAATGAGAAGGAAGACCACTTCCCCTGGACCCCCTCCTCCTCGTCCTCTGCTTCTTCTCGAATGAGTTTCATCTTCATGTGTCCAAGATATTCGTTTAAAGGATGTGCCATGATCATCTTCTTCTGGAGAATCAATCATGCAACAAGGTAAACTTTCTTTTCCTATTCAAGTCAGAAAGCCCGCCTAATTGCCTGAATGCGGAGGATGACGAGTAAGCAATTAAGTGGGAATTTTGACTTGATTAGGACAAGAAAGTTTTCACGCATTGCTTGATTGCGGAGGATTCTGCGGACAGGGTGACCATGACACATACTTTAAAATAAAATTGATATTTATCACTTGAGAGTTGTTCTCATCGTTTAAAAAATTTTCCTTAGTGTGCAAATATTATTGTCTGTATTTAACTCATAGGATCTTCGCTTCATTCAGACCACAAGTTAAACTATCTATTCTTAACCAGGTCAAAATATCCGCGTAATTGCCTTAATGCGTGGATTCTCCAGCGGAGGAGGACGGGCATTTCGACTTGGTCAAGAAAAGAAAGTTTAACTATTTTTTTACTTATTGCTTGATTACGGAGGATTCTCCAGAGGAGGATGACCATGACACATAGATTACATTTAAACTATTTAATTGTCTTTTTTAACTATTCATGTTCTACGTTGTTCAGGTTCAAGTTGATGCGCATGTTATGCAACCACCGTGAGCATTCGAAGGTAGAGATACTTGTTGAGGAAAGTAGAAATCTTAATAGACAAACTAAGATCGACTCGCAAGTGTCCGATGTCCGTGAAGACAATTGTAAATGTTGTGGATGTTGTAAATGTTGTAAATATTTTATTTGAAATGAAACAAACATATCTAAGTGTGAACTTTTGATATTTAACCAGAGGTCATTGTAAATGTTTAAATATTTTAAATGAAACAAACTTATTTGAGTGTCAACTTTTGATATCTAAACATTTTTAGAAACAAAAAAGGGCATTGTAAACAAACAAAATGTTAAACAAAATTGCCTTACTATTTAAACAGTGACAACAATGTTTAAACAAAAAATAAATATATTTAAACAGTGACAACGGTTTAAACAAAAAAAATAAATATGTTTAAATGATATACAAATTATTTAAACAGTGAACCGATAGTTTAAAGAATATATATATAATTGTTTAAACGTAAAAAGGTTGACATTTAAACAGAGACCCATGAGGTACCAAAGAGGATTGATGGAATGTCTGTAACACGATGTTTTGGAAAAATATCCATCTTCAACACGATGTCGCAGAAAGCATTCAATTTAAACAATCACATATATTTTAAAACAGTTAAATCAAAATATTTAAACGGTTTACATATTGGTTTAAATGACATAAGGTCAGTAACAACATTCAATTTAAATAGTGAACAAGCAAGCTGCTCAAGTGTTCTCTTCATGGAGGCTCTGTCAGGGAACACAATATCAGTAACAATATTCAATTTAAACAATAACATATATTGTTAAACAGTCAAATGATAATATTTAAAAGGTTTACATATTTGTTTAAACTATATAAAAAGATTTTAAATAGTGAAACAATATGTTAAACACTGAATCATATTTGTTAGCTTAGCTTGTAATCGACTGGTCGCTTGCAAGGACTTCACACTGCAGCATCTTCCTTACAAGCGAAGAAAAACTTCAAGACAATGGTGGAAAGCGGCAATGGTGGAAAGCGACAATGGTGGAAAATGAAGAAGAACTACCAGCCGAGGAGCCAGTAATGATTGCCTCTAGGGATTAACCCTTGTCGGTCACTTCAAGTGGGTCCATGTAATGAAATACTTTTTTTGCCCTTTAAAATGGTGGGAAAAATACTGCCAAATCACATCATGTCTGACTTTATGCATATAGTTGTGTACTTTTTTGTGAAACACATTTTAGAAGGCTCTTTACATCATCTTCTTCTTCTTCTTCTTCTTCTTCTCATTTGGTTTGTTCGATTTGAGTTCAGTAGTTATATTTTCGATAGTTTTTGTGGTATTGCTAGATACAACGGGGAGGGAAGAGTGCTAATGTTCACGGCATTGACTTCTTGGGAGTCGGTGTTAGCTGAGATATGTGGGTGATGGGGTCTCGATGTTTCCCGTGTGAGGGTGAAGATTATCACACCCGACGGGTATAAAATGGCTTATCCAATAGAAAACGATATTGACTTCCAGCGGATGTGTCACGTTCACTCGATCTTCAAATGCTCTGTAGTCGATCTTGTTGTGGAGAAAGACGATGTGGCATTGTCGAATCCTACTGAAAATGAGTTTTTCTCGTTGTAAGATTATTCTCTTTTATGTTTATCGAGTTGTATAAGTTCATTACGGTTTAACTTTGATAGGCCCTATTTAAATATATTCTGTTTGCATTTAAATTTTATCTTCATCATGTAACTATTTTACTTAACGTTTAAATTATAATTTTATCATTTAAGCACATTATGTCTCTGTTTAACTTATGGATGGTTTCGTTTAAACTGAAGTGTTGGCAGGAATTCAGATTCTGCGAGCGCTCTCGGTCAACCCCATGGCAAACCTGATGGTGTAGGATGCCTTCCTTCCTCGTCAGATCATTCTGAAGTATTGTCGTTGGATATCGGACAACATTTTGAAGGTGTTGAACATTTCAGGGACGCACTTCAAAATTTTTCAATCAAATGGAATTTTGACTTCAAATTCATAAAGAACGAGAAACACCAGGTGATTGTGAAATGCGCTACCGTTAGTTGTGATGGCGCCTTCATACATCAAAAGAATATAATAAAAATACTTTCAGAATAAAGGCAATCAACCCGTCACATACTTGCGGTAGTGGAATGGCATCGGCCTCACACCAGAAAGCGTCCAAAAAATGGGTAAGCGCACGGGTGATTCAGAAACTCAAAAATCGGCCCTTGTACAAAGCTATCGACATTCAGAAGGACATGTTGCGGGAACATGGTGTCCACATTCCATACAAGCTGGCTTGGTTGGGAAAAGAGCATGCCTGGGTGGTGCTCGATGGCAGTAACATCTCCAGCTATGATTTATTGCTTTGGTACGTAGATAAGATAGTTGAGACAAATCCCGGCAGCATTGCGATTGTGGAAAGAGACGGTGAGTGGTTTAAACATGCATTCTTTTCTTTCAGAGCGTGTATTGTCGGATTTAAGAAGGCTTGTAGGCCGCTGCTGTTTATCGATGGTTCCCATCTCCTTGGAAAGTATCGGGGTACTCTATTGGGTGCTACAGGCAAAGATGGAAACAATAGTTTCTTCCACGTCATCTTCGGTATTGTCGACAACGAGACCGATGCCAATTGGACTTGGTTCATATCCAAGTTAGGTGATGCTTTATACAAGGAATGAGATTATCATGAGATAATTATATTCGTCTCGAATAGGTCCAAGGGCCTTGTGAATGCTATTACGAGAGTCTTCCTTTCTTCCCCACATGCATACTGTCTTTGACACTTTGAGGCCAATTTCATGAAAGCCAACATCAGACTAGGGAAGGCATTGAGAGAGGAGTGCTGGTCTATATACTTTCGTATTACGTGCGCATCCACGGCTAAAGATTTCAATGATACCGTGAATGAACTGCAGGCCACATCACCAGAAGCCCATCATTGGTTGATTAATAAATCGGATATGGCACATTGGTCGAATTATCTGTTTAGAGGCGAACGTTGGGGTGAGATGTATTTAAATGTCACGGAGTCATTCAATGCTTGGATCAAAGAAGCTCGGCATTTGCCGGTAACGAAGATGGTCGACTCCATAAGGTATTCGAATGTTCATTTTCACTTAAGAATTCGTATTATCCTTTAAAATAGTTTATAAATATTCAAATATCTTTTTCTGTGTTTAACCATCTACATCATTGTTAAATTTATGATAATATTGTTTAATAAAGTGTGTTTATGTTTAATTATCAATGTCTTTGCTTAACCTTGTCTGAGATTTGTGTTGTATGCTGTACAGGTTCAAGTTGATGCCCATGTTATGCAACCGCCATGAGCAAGCGAACAAATAGGAGACCTACTTGTGCCCGGACATACATTCGAAGGTGGAGATACTTGTTGAGGATAGCCGAAATCTTCGTGTTGGTCGTTGTGTCGATAATCGTTATGAAGTGATTGACCAGTGCAGCTACTCTGTAGATCTTGCCATCAGAACATGCTCATGTCGCAGGTGGCAAGTTTATGGTATCTCGTGCAAACACGCTTGCGCTACAATAATGTAGACAGACACCAACATTCATCAATTTATTAGCGGCTACTTCACCGTCGAGAATTATAAACTGGTGTATAAGGAAGCTATATTCCCCTTACACGACGATGATAAGCCTACGGACGGAAATCATGAACTGTGTCTACGACTGCTTTTGACGAGAAGACAACCTGGGCGTCCTAGGCGAAAGAGGATCGAGTCATAAGCCTTTGAGGTCTGCGAGTTACGTTGCAGCCGCTGCCACGGCTCCAATCACAATCACAGATCTTGCAATGAAACTGTCGCTGACTAGCCATTATAAAATAGCTGATTTTTAAAAAGAAACAAACTTAATTGTTTGCCAACTTTTCATTTTTAAACAGAGAAAACCTTATTCTTACAGTTAACATATGTATTTAAATAGAGACATTGTTATTTTAAATGGTAAATAGTTATTTTCACAAGTGACTAGTTCGTCTTAAACTGTAACATGGATATTTAAATAATGACATTGACAGTTAAACAATGAAACTTAAAATTAAACAATGAAAGTGCAAGTTAAACAATGATACTAGAAGGTTAAAAAAAGAGTCAAGTATATAAATATAGATACATGTAAATTTACATTGACAAAATTTGTCATGTTCTTCGAAAACAATGAATTGAATTTAAACTGGTTTACGTTTGAAACTAAGACAACGTATTCTATAAACCCGCTTTCGAATACTCCCCTTTGGCAGTGATGCCGGCTGCCCTCCCCTCCTTAAGTATGCGGGAAACATACTTTAGTCGCAGATAAGGGACGTCCGTCTGCGATAGCCGTAGCTTCTCATCAGTAAGTAATTGCTTGATAAACCGCATCAAATAGATGGTGCAGTCGACATTCCTTGTTTTTGTTGTGGGGTTTCAGTGTCATAAACAAGTGGGTATTTTACGGTCGCCGACTCGCCGAAATCCATGTCGATACAAAGGTCGAATAGGTTCCACTGTGGAGGTATACAAGTTGATATTAGAATACCGGTTATTTACCAAACACTATTACTCAAACACAAATTATTAAAGCACTTACCATTTCTAGCGTGTCTTTATCGTATTCCTTGCTTTGGCATAAAGAATAATGCTTGTATTCTTGTTTGTCATTGTCAAGGATGACGACATGGAAGTGGCCATTTATAATTATGGGGAGGATGACAATTTTAACATCATCCAAGTTGTGTGTGGCATCTCTGATCATAGCCATAGTGGTATCATGTGCGTCGCCCTGCATTGACATAAACAGCGCCAGTGGTCGTGTGATGGAAACGCGCTTCTTATAAAGATATGGCACTATGCTCAGTGAATTTTGGATTATACATACGAAAGCGTCCATCACATCGTCTATGATCATCTCCTTCCCTCAAGTAAATCGAATAGCCTGGACAGTGTGGTGCTGACAGAGTCATTCATCCACACGATAATGTTGCGGTTAAATGGTAACAGAGATTCGTAAACAATATTGTAAATATTTAACTGATACATCAACCGTTTAAATTCTATGTGGAATATTTAAACGTTAACTATATAAATTAAATGGTAACATATAATTATTTAGATTCTATCTGGAATATTTAAACGTTCAATATATAACTTAAAGGGTAACATGTAATAGTTTAAATGCAATGTGGAATATTTAAACGTTAACTATATAATTTAAAGTGTAACATATAATAGTTTAAACAATAGCATAAACTTCAAACTTACTTGTCCATAGGGCAGTTGAGGAAAATCCTTATCAACTCATGTTCATACTTGTTAAGGCGTGGTTGGCCAATGTATTTTTCTTCTTCGAATAAAGACTTTCTGCACTTCTTCTAAGTTTTAATTGGCATTGATCTTCTCTCTCGTCGCCATTTTGGCGGTATTCCCTTGACCCTCGTCAACAGCTGTTTTGGGATCATCATGCGGCACTATTGTTGACGGTTGTCGGTGTTTAGCACCAGCATCATTTTTCCTTCGATATGGGCACGACGGCAACATCAAGCGGAGACATATCCTTGCATGCTTCTTGTTGTTTTGAGATTATGTCTACCTTCGATACGACACTGTCGGCCGTTGGTTCCACCGTGATTATGATTTCGTTGACGATAGAGTCAACGACCTTCTCAACCATGGCCACAGCAACAGCATCAATGGAAGACACAATGTTAGCTGGTTCTTATTCTTCAGGGATTGTATCCATCTTTGATGCCGCACTGTCAGCCACCGGTTCCACCGGGTTCAAGATTTCGTTAACAACAAAGTCATCGATCTTATCAACCGCGGCAATGGAAACATCATCTGCGATCTCCTCCACCGTGATGGCCATGTCATCAACAGTAACACCATCAGCCGCTGATGGTGTTGCTATTGTTTCATCATCAGCCGGCGGTGGAGACGGAGGCATTATTGTTTTTCTTTTTTTCGCAATCCTCTTCGAATGAGGCCGTTTTTGAATGGCCTCCCCGATGATGTCGTCATCGTCGAATTTCGATGTCGCGTCCGTCCCGGGGGCTTCATTTGTTCGGAGGGATGGCACAGTCGATTGTAACCGGCCTTCCAATGAATCAACTCGAGCGATAAGCCGAGGGAACTCGGTCATCAATATCTGGTAAGGCTGTAGAAGAGTTGTAGTGGCATCCTCGCCTAGTGCCATCGGGGGCGCTGCCACGGTCGCCGAGGGGGCTGCCACGATTGGGGGGACTGTCAATGTCATCGTCGGTGGGGGTGTTGGAATCGGGCGGGGTAGGGGAGGGCTTCTCTGGCGTCGAGAAATGCATGCCCGTTTTGGGCTAGAAGTAGGAGAATGGCGTCGAGCGCGCACGGAAGAGGTTGCCCTCTCATCTTGCCTTCAAGCAAGTGGTTCGAGAGCAATAGCATCCAACTGACGGTTGGCCCGAACAAATATATCTTCATCAGCATTCGCTGGAACCAGCTCAGGAAACTAACATGTGTAAACCAAACAATCTTAGCGAAATCATTCAATTTAAACAATAAAAACTATAGTTAAACATTGAACTTATATATTTAAACATTATAGCATAAACATAAACAGAGAACAAAAGTTTTAAACATTGAAGAATACTTTTCAAACGATAAATGAACAAAGTTAAACAGTAAATAATATGTTTAAACATTAACGTCTACTGTTAAAACACATTGTTTATGATTTATTACCTTTTCTCCTTAGAGATATGACAAACTGGTTTCTATCGTTGCTTGCTTCCGGTAAGTATTTTCACCGTAGCACAGCATCCTTGGGATCTTGCATAAACAGACTTTCTTTCCAGTTTCGGTCAGCTCATAAAACCATATGTTAAGCGCGATCGTGCAACCCTTAATATACCCTGTGTTAGTCTTCTTCCCCGCGCATCTAGATTACACTCAAGCGGCTACTTGTGGAATGTCCTCCATAAGCCACTTGTGCGTCGCCTGCGCCCATGCGTATCGCCCCATGCCAGGTAGATCATCGACTTAATCAATGATCCAGTTAGGAACCGAGCAGGAGGTATTTGGGAAGAGGATTGTACCCATGAGGTACACCATCAATAGTTTCACAAAATTTTTTTCTTCTCTCCTCTGTCCAATGAGTTGCTGAAGAGTGCTCCTGATGGAGTCTCTGTGTCTCTCATAGGTTTTGGATAAATACCTCTCTTCGAAAGCTGAGCGTATTTTCTTCTTCTGAAACACGACTGTATCTCCATCGCAACGCAAACCAAGAACGAGGGCCACATCTTCAAGCCTGAAAGTCAGCATGCTTTCCCTAATCCTGAATTTATTGGTACGGCTATCATACCTTTGCAACAAAGAATCAAGAAGGGCCCGCTTTTGGAATACAGCTTCCAACTCAGTAAATACTACAAACTGTGTCCTTAAGATGATCTCCCAGTGTCAAGGGATCACATGAACTTTCAATTCAGCTACGGTCTCCACTACCGGTGTCAAGTAGCATCGTCCATTAGCTAGATTGACCGCCATAATCACAAGCATGCGTCAATAACAGCACATTCAGCCAGTCGTATTCACAAATTGTTAAGGAGAAATATAAGTTGTTAAACGGTAAACTCTCAATTCTTAAACAGTGATATCACTTATTAAACAGAGACCTATATTATTAAATAGGGATACCAATATTTAAACGGAGATGACAAAACTTAAACGGTAAAAGCTCATTCTTTAAACGGAGACCTCATTTGTACAACTGCAACCATATCAATTGAAAGGGGAAATGTACATTATAAACATTAAACAAATCACAACAATCGAAAAACTATTTCAATCGTGTACACAGACTAAAATGTAAAACAAAACAAAACCCTAGCCGAGAAATCTCCCTACAGACTAACAAAACCCCAGCCGATAAATCCCCCTGCAGGCTTCAATGTCTTCCAATAAAAACAAAATCACAAAACAAAATCGAAAAATATTTCTTTGTAACAGAATAGTTAACATAAAACCATAATCAATACCTTAGATTCCAAACTAATGAAATGCCGAATACTTGCGCGGGACTTCTCCTTCGAGACACCTGTGGAAAGGGAAAAGCTGAATTTTACAGAGGATGTGCCGCAAAAATGGCTGGTGATGCGAGTCGAGAGAAGACAAGCAAACGACTCAAATGGTTATATCCCTAAGAAACCCCCCCACCCCAACTTCCTCTCACACCGCCGAAATGGCGGCAGCCACGACTTCAAGTGCAAGGGTATTTCGTCCATAAAATTTAAAAATAACTCCATTAACCACCGTTACATACTTTGGGGGTTTCAAAATCATGGAGTGAAGGAAGGGGGGTTTTGGGGATTACAAAATTAGGGGGGTTTTTTTTGGCAATATGGCAAACTTAGGGGTTTTTTTTGGTAATTTCCACTACTAAATATTGTCAAAAAAATTAAATGTTTTTAGCCATGTTATTGGGTTTTTTATGTTAAAAAAAGTTAATTTACACTATAGTTTGGATTATTTGAGATATCTAACTATTTTTTTACTATTACAATTTCAATTATGACAATTTAGTATCCATCACAATTATGCATCTTATCTTTTATGTCGCCAATTTTGTATACCAAAAAATTCAAACACCTATACAGTCTTTTATAAATTAATATATATAGTTGTAAAATTATATTCTTAATAAAATATTAAAATTCTATTTTTCCTACCCAATCTCAAAGGTTATGTATAGATTTTTTTAGAAATTTATTAGATGTTTTAAGTAATTATAGATAAAATTTAAAAGGTTTTTAAAATTTAATATAATTTTGCCAAACAAAATTATTATTTATTAATACTTCAAAATAACCTATTAGATACTAAAAAAATTTGTTCTATTAAGCCAAAATATTAACTTATTGAAACATTTAAAAGCAACTATGCCCAAATACTAAATCATCATCATCATCGCATTGGTGTAGCCTTAGTACCTACATTGCGAAGAAGAATATTTCATATATATATATATATATATATATATAAATATTCATCGATCATTTACCAAAAAAACAACTATTTTTTACATAAAAATACCAAAAATAACCAAAAAATATATTTAAAAAAGTAAAAATATAGGCCTCGGTTTCTCCAATCTAGTTTTCATAAATCAAATAGATTATGCTTGTAATACAAGAATGAAAATATTTAGTAAACATTTTTCTATAATTATTTATCATTTTGTCATGAATATGAAGTTTTTGTGATAAAAAAACTTAATTAACACAATTGTTTAATTTAATTGTGATGATTTTTTTGTCACTAAAACTATTATAATTGTGACAGCTCTACTTGTTTTAAAATAATTGTAAAAATATGAGATAAAAATCAATATAAAAAAATATTCTCCAAATTTATTGTTTTACAAGTTGCTATTGTTTACCCAATCCTCAAAAATTATATTTAATGCGTAGAAAACAAGCTTTTAATTTAGATCATACCCAGTTTTACAGTATTAGAGAAAAATTTTAAAAATTAAAATTAAAATTAAATAAATATTTATAAAATCTCACAAAACAAAATCTAGATAATATAATTTTATATCCTCAATGAACTTAATATATAAAAAGAATAAACGAAGATGGTGAAGCCTCAAGTGATTATGTGCCTATGGAGATCGGTGGCAATAGTTTGGCTTCATTTGATTTGGAGTGACTAGATCCAGATTGATGTAGAGATACATATTATTGATGGTCAAGATTTGCTTCTTTTCCTTTTCTTAAATTCTTTTGCATAGTTTATGTGATGGATAAGAGATCATTGTTGTTTTCCTTTATCTTTTTAATCTTCAAAGTTAGTTTTATTGATTTTTTCAATGATGGTTGTTTGTTAGTGTTTTCTTTTTCTATACTTTGAATCTTAGGTTCATATATAGTAGGAATATGTTGTTTAGATTTTAATTATATGATTTTCCCTTTTTTTATGATTTTTTATCTATTGAAAAAAAAAAAGCAAACGAAACATACGAAACATGGAACTTGTCTATTCTCAATTGAGAATAAATAATTGTATGAAAGTCGTAATTTTTAAAATTATTTCATTAGATTCTTTTTTTTTTCTTATATGCAAAATAAGTATCAAAAACAATGAATAACATTTAAGCCCCACCAAAAGAGTCAAATTGTAGTAGAAATTGAGAAGTTGAGGCTGAAAAGCAAAAAAAAAAGATTATTCAAATGCATGGTGGAGTGTTTCATCACCAAATTTAAGATAATTTTATAATATTTTTTTCTTTTTTAAAAGGATAATTTTATAATTGTATTTTGGATATTAAAATTTCTATTTTATATATTCAAAATTAGAATTTTGTATATTTTAGTGATATTTATTTATTTATTTTGTATAATATTAAATACTTTTATTTGCTTGTGTGATAATATTTTTGCTACTAAAATTTGTCTTTTGTGACAAAATTATCTAAGATATAACTCTATATTTATCACAAACAATTTATTATATTAGTGACAAAATTAGCGTAATATATAATGTTTATTTAGTAACAACATTATTGTTAAATTAATAATTTTATTTGTGACAATAATAAACACATCACAATATCTCTAAACAACATTAGTAACGAAGTATTTGTCACCAATAAAAATATTACTACTGACAAAAAAAATTTGTCACTAGTTTCAATCATTCTAGTGTTACCAATGTTATTACAATAAAATAAATTATTATAACCACTTATTCGTCACTATTGTGTATGTTTTTTGTCAACAATATTGTCACAATAAAATAGATTATTGTGACAGCTTATTTGTCACTACTTAGCATTTTTCTTGTGCCAACAAAGTTGTTACAATAAAATGGACAATTGCAACCACTTTATTCGTCACTACAAATTTTTTTTCAAAATTGACATAAATAAATAAGGTTATTGAAAACACATCCCTTTGTGACAAATACTAAATTTGTTAGTGTCCAAAATTGGTCACAAAATTATAAAGTAATTATGACCATTTGTCTAAAATTGTCACTCTTATATCAGTATAGGAGGCACTTGTGAAGGGAGGTAACGACTTCTAAAATTTATTACTATTACTAATTGTGACTAAAATTACTGTTTTTAATGATAAATTTTATTATTACAACAAATACAATTTGTTGTAGTGGTCATAGCACACATGTTCTTATCTACAACCAACTCATGACCTAAAGAGAATTTTTAGATGTCAAATTGTCTTTACCCTTTTTAGGGTTCAAGGAGAGAAAAAGATTTTTTTTCTCCTCGAACTATTGAAGGCCTAAAAAGATCCCTTAGGTTTCAAGTAGTCTATATCCTTATTGTGATTGAAGTATAGAGGCCAATAAAGCCTGAAAGATTTCTTTGAAACTACTTTTCTTAAGGCCAAAAGAAGAGTCTCTAAGGGTTAGATTAGCCATCTCCTTTAAAAGCCTAAGAAAGATAAATCAATAGATATCACAAGGCTTCTAACATTAGGCAAGAGATAGATTTGAAAGAATATAATGTATATTAGGGTAGAATAAAGAATATAATCTTGACTCAACTCGGAGATACTTTGGGAACACTAAGGTGGCGTTTGGTTCAATGTAACTATAAATATGGTGGATTTCCGGTTACAATGTAACTAGAAATATATGGATTTTAAAATATAGTGCAGTCAATTTGGTTATTGTATTAGAAGATTTTATATTTGGTCAGAGAAATTTGAAAATTTGGAACAAAAAACCTTTTAGATACTAAATATTTTTATGTCATTTTAATGATTTTAATTATCATAATAATTAGTTTAACTATTAATTTTATTATTAAATAAGTTATTAACTTATTAGTATATTTATTAAAAAAATTATAATATTTTGGAAATTTTAAATTTAATTATTAACCCAACAAAAATAGTATATATGAATTTTTCATACATTTCTAGCATGTTATTTAATGATTTTAATTATCATATTGATCATTTTAACTATTAATTTTATTATTAAATTAGTTATTAAAATAATTATTAAATTTTTTAATAGATTTTATAATTTTTTCACACAACAAATATATATATATATATATATATATATATATATATATATATATAAATGTTTAACAATACTTGTTTTCCTTAATTCGTCACATATATGTCACAAGTTATGCATGTGAAGAAGACTAAAAATAAGGGATTTGGTTTTACCGCCAAAATTGGTCGTAGAACCAAATCCCTCATTAGATGTAATCTGAGTTACATGGGTTTTTAAAATCTTGTGAACTAAACACTAGATTTCTAAAAACCTGGTAGCTTAAGTTAAATGTAATTCCAAAACCCTCCAAACAAACACTACCTAAGGGAATTTTTCAGATCTCATTGTAGATTCTCTTGAGAGAAGTATCCCTTTCATCGATAATAAAATGATTTAACTCTAACAATGCAATACAAAATGGAATTTCAATGACGGTTTAAGAAGATGGAATCTCAACCTTACAAAGGATAGAGGTGAAAGAGACACAAGAAAAAAAAAAGAAGGGATAGAAGGGCTAAAATTATATCCCTAAGGGTGGAGGAAGAAATTTTTACCTGGGAAAACCTATTTCCTTGAATATAATATATAGAATGAGAAGATAACTTTTATACTGAATAAATGAGGTTGTGGTCAGTTTGCTTAACAAGAGCTAGTAAAATAACTTAAACAACCACATAATTGAAAAGAAAAAAAAAATAACGAACATAGAATCCTAGCCCCACATATGGTCATTTATAGTCTAAATCTAGAATTGCAATGTCTCCTACGCTAGTTGGTTATAATCCCATGACATGGGAACACATTTGAGGTGGAAATTCTAAGGAGTTATGCCTCATTATGGGAACACATTTGAGGTGGCAATTCTAAAGAGTTGTGCCTCATTTTGTTTATTACTCATTCCCATTCCTATAGTGACGCTCTAAATAGACTACTATAATTAATTGCTTCACTCTTCGTTTTTTAAATCATATGGATTGGCATACTCTTAATAAAGAAGGGGATATTTTTCTTAACTTACCACCAAGTTCAACCTATATCAACCTAATGATGGGAGGGTTCCTAGATGATCATACCTAAGTCATAGTTTAACTCAACTTACAAGTTACTACTAGTTCCAAGATAGAAGCAAATCCACTTAGATAGTTAGGAGTAAATGATATAGGTAAAATATCAAGATATATAGCATGATTTGCGTCATCAATTATGATCTAAATGATTAACCATTTAATTCAAGAGAATAAATCCCTAGAGAATTTTTTTTTTAAACTAGCAGGCTATCAAAAGTGTGTTGTTATCATTGAGCCAAGAGGAGAAACTAAATTAAAAACCCCAAACTTAGAATTCCTTAAGCCCTATAGAACTCCAAATCCTTTCTTTTTTGTCTTCTTATTTTGGAATGATTCCTGTCTTGACTTAGGTATCAGAGTGTTCCCATCAAACCATGGTTTAAGCCAACCTCGATGTCTCCTCTTCTTTCTTAATTGCGAGGATTTCATGGAGCGGAGAGTCAAGAACAATCAAGACTCAGACATGAAAAGATAAAGAACTATGAATGGATAAAGAAAAAAAAGGAAATTCGAACCCGAATCTCCATTAATAACTTGTTCACTATTATCATTACCTTTAGCCTTTTCTTATCTAACAAGTTAGTCAAGATCCATCTTGATTTCTAAAGAGTGAAATTATTTTATTAACATAGGTCATGGACAAAACTTTGAAAAATGAATATTAAATCTAAAAGGAGCCGGAAGGATAAAATTTAAAAAAATAAAATATTATTTAGACAAGCTACAAAAGCAAACACAAACAAGCTAACTATAGTAACATGAGTTAATTAATATACATCAAACACAAACAAAGTGAATGGAAAAGGAAGCACAAAGTTGTTCTACTAAATATTTAAAAAAACTTGCCCCATGCCAATCTATCTTTAAGGGATATTACTCTTTCGGGTATAACCTTTTTTTAATAACTATTTTTTTCAAAAATACCCCATGGCAACCAAACTACTTATAAAAATTATTCTTATTTTCCAAATTTCATTGTTTAAATATCTACTTAATAGTTAATTTTAAAAATTATTAATATCACATAAATATTTATTATTATTTAAATAATAATAATTTAATTTTAAAATTTTATTTTTTATATTTGTATTAAGCTTAAATAAAAATTTAAATTAATCATTTGCTACATAGCAGGGGTTTTTTTTAATATTGTAAAAGAAAAAAAATAATTACGAAAATGTGCATTGTACATTTTAATTACCCAAATGCATAGATACATATTTAAAACTTTGAATTGGTTCAAATTGGTTCAAAGCTATCTTTATTTGACAAACTTTTTTAAAGAACAAATTTGTAGTTGGATATTTTGTGCTAGAAAAGATTTCAAGGGTTATGTAAAATATGTTAGCTTCTCACATATTTTATTAGCAAACTCCCAATCAGTCTCATTTGGCAAACATTAGTATTGAGATTCATGTTGCCTCAAACGAAAAAAAAACATCCTTATAGACAATAGCAGTTTCTAGCATCATATATATGGAGTTCCATCTCGTTGGGCAATCTAAAATAATTTTTTTTTGTTGCTTGAAATGTGCGGTAACCACCATAAACCCCCCTATTTTTGTTACTTGAAGTCCACATGTCAGTTATTAGTGTAATTCTACTCTCATTTTTCTTTGGGAATTTGATTGCCTTTGCTCTTTCAAGCTTATATAGCTTTAAAATGTCACTTTTGATAGTATTGCTCATTGGACATTTGAACAATGGTTGTAGAGAACTACAAAACTCCTGAAAACGTGATGACCAACCATAGAGAGAGAATAATCATGAATTGTGATCATTGAAGCCAACCTATTTCTTGTCACATCTTGATCAAAGGTTTGACTTTTGAGATCTTTAGTCATAACATCTCTTTTGTCTTATGTCCATATTGTATCTCCTAGTACATGTTTTTGAATGGTGTCGTAAATGATTTGTTCCCATCTTTGCACCGGGCACCAACAACTTCTTGTAATGCTTACATTCAGCCTTAATAATCCCATTCACTGTCTTCTTGGTAAAAGTTTGCCAAACATCGCTGACTTTTCAATTGGAGTTTCCTTCATTGGTAGTTTGAATATCAGAAGCTTCAATAGACACTACAACTGGACTATGTGGATTTTTAGCCTCCATTGGAGTAGGAGCTGACTCTTGTGATTCAAATTCTACAGGAGCAAGAGGAGTACTTTCATTTGTTGACATATAGAAACTATAAAAAATTTAACATCAATATTTAGAAGAGAAAACCAACTATTTGCAAGAAAATAATTAATTTATTAGTATATATATAACATATCAGTGAATAATAAAAAAACAAGTGCACTGAATAATAAGAAAAAAAACAGCTTCACTTGCATATCCAAATTCAAATATCTACTTATTGCTTACTTATTTTTAGTTTCAACTTTCAACTCAAGAATCTGGTCAAAAACTTAAAAAAAAATCAACTTAAGTAAAACCTATATCAACTATGGAGTTTGGTATAAACACAAAGTTGTAATGATTGAAAGTGTCCATCATTATAACATTCGTAAAATATCATGATCAGATTATTTGTCCTTTCAAGATTAGCAATGTATTTTCCTCAACTCCATATAATTAACAATTATCACCACACATTCCTTTTATTTTTCCACTTTAAAACAAGAACATATTCTAAATTCTAATTATTAAAGTTCCTAGCCTTTCTTTTTTCTTATCAGTTGTTGAAAATGAAAATCAGAATTGCATGCATAAAGAAATAAATTGCCATCTAGACCAAGTACACATACCGGTTTCTTAACCAAAAGTTCTAAAGTATTTTCAGACATGCATGCTTTTGCATCATTTATAATTGTATTTTGATGCATAGCCACGACAATAAAACATTTCACACCATGCCATCTGAGGCATTTTCTAGTCACTAGCAAAAAACTATAAGAAGTAAAGAGAAAGTAAAGAAGAAAGAACCTGCAGTTGTGGAGGAGAGAGGTCTTAAGAAAAGTATTGGAGTGGCATGTTGAGTCGTTGACTTTAAGAATAAAAGGAAAGAGGAGATTGGAGAATGGAGATGATGGGTCTTAGATTTTGGAGAAGTCGTCTATGTTGTTGTCTTGCTGCTGAGTGAGTTATTGAGTTTAGAAAATCAGGGATTTACTTAATAATATATATATATATATATATATAAATATATATGAGGGTATGGGTTTTACTTGTACCCTTTTTAATGGGTAAGGGTACGAGTATGGGTATACCTGTCAGGTAGGGTACAGATTACCATATCTATTTGTGCTCACCTCCCAATAAAAAAAATTTAAATAATTTAGGGGCCCAGTTTTAACGTAATTATTTTTCTTTTACAATATTAAAAAAAAACCACGTAGTAGCGGTTATACTCTAAAATTTGGGGGAATTTTCTCTTTGACAGACACTATTTTCTTGTGGCCAGCATAGTTTAGATGGGTCTAGTGGGTTTGGACCTAACAATCCTCATGCTTTTTTCGGTGAGTAAAAATTTTAATTAGTCACCGTACTATTAACTTTTTCCATTTTGGTTACTAACTTTTGATTTGTATCTTTTTGGTTATTAGAATCCAATTCCTTTTCACAAGGGGGGCACTCGCGACATTCTGGCCTATTTAATCCTAGATAGCTATCGGAAAGCACACGTTAACAATTTTTTAGACTTATTTAAACCATGCTGGCCATGACACATAAGCTAGAGAAATTCTAGCTCTTCATAATCCCTGTCAGTAGGCCATGTCAGCATGAAGTTTTAAACTAATACAATATAATAGCCAACTCATCACCCAAGTAAGCTCTTTCTTCCCTATCGGAGAGAAGGA
Organism: Dioscorea cayenensis subsp. rotundata; assembly: GCF_009730915.1. Lineage (NCBI taxonomy): Eukaryota > Viridiplantae > Streptophyta > Magnoliopsida > Dioscoreales > Dioscoreaceae > Dioscorea > Dioscorea cayenensis. The sequence continues at coordinate 150,190 of NW_024087496.1, read as the reverse complement.
GAGAGAGAAAGGGCTTCTTCATTCGGTGGGCTTTTTCTTCATCGGAGATTTCTTTATTCACCCTTAGTGAAGCCAGTAACAAAGAGGACGAAGACCAAAACCCTGAAACTAGCCTTCTACGACAGGAGTCATTTTTTTTTGTCTTTGTTTATAGGTGAATTTGGTCCAATTTGTATTCATGAGTTAAAGTTTAACATCATGCACCAAATCATAGATTTTGTGTGCCCTAAATTAAGAAATGAAATATTTTATGGTGAATATCCAGTTTTGATGTGGAAAGTTAAGAATTTTGTTTTATTCCGATGGAGATCAATCTTCTCTACTTGAAGAGTGTGTTTCCTAGCAAGCTTGTTTATTTTTACCATGTAGATCTTAGAGAACATCAATTTGTCACTTGTATGCATTCAAGAGTTAGATTAACTCCATGATGTTGCTGAAAATATTTAAGAAGTATATATGCATGTATAATGAAAGAATAATGATTGAGCATGCATTAATCAATGAATGTCAAGGCTTTTGATTGTAATGGCTATTCATTAATCAATGTATAATTTAAGATCACTTTGCAAGGGCTGCTCAGTTTCTCAAAAGCACAACATGAATAACAATTGTTTGACAAAATAAAGGTCTGTTGCATAATTACATTTTGCCTTTATGTAGAAATTTCAATATTTGACCAAATCAAAATTGACACACTTTCAAACAAAGGAAAAAGGAGAACAAAATTAATACACAATGACCAAGTAAACATTCTCTAGATTACAAATGCTTTCAATAACAAACAAAAAATGTATAATGAGTACACCAAGACCAGAACAACATTGAAAGGTAAAGTTCACAAGGTCCCCACTAGTCTCCTTCCTCATTATGGCTTTCCAGTTCCACTAGAAACACCAAGGCCAGGTGGAAGTCATATCTTTCTTTTTTTCCCTGCACCACACAATTTGTTGTTACCTTCAACAGGTTTCTCCTTCCCTTCTACTCACAGGATTGGGGGCTTTGTAGGGGTGTCAAACGGGCCGTGCCGGCCCGGGCCCGGCACGGCCCGGCACGAGTTGGGCCGTGCTTGGCCCAAGCACGCGTGCTACGATGATCGTGCTCGGGCCGAGCACGGCCCAAACCCCGGACCCGTCTTTCGGGCTAGGGGGTCTGACCCGGCAGTGGCGAGACGCCAACATGGCTCGCCAGCGCTAAATGTAAGGTTTTTTTAAAAAAATTTTTTTTGGTATATTTTTTGGTTTTTAGTCGATAAGGCTTTTTAGTTCTATATTTTTTTGAATTTTTAGGATATTTTTTTATATTTTTTTAGCAAATTTAGGGTATTTTTTTATATTTTTTTGGGGTTTAAAAATAAAAAAATATAAATATAATATAACTGGGCCGGGCCACGTGCTGGGCCGACCTTGGTGGTTGGCGGGCCGTGCCGGCCCGGCACGATTTCTAGACGGGCCGTGCCGGCCCGAGCACGCATAGTGCATGGGCCGTTGTGGGCCCGGGTCGTGCCGGGCCGGGCCGGCCCGTTTGACACCCCTAGGGCTTTGCTGGGAATTGTTTCCTTGCTTGGATTTTCGATAGGAGCTACCTTCTCCCACCAGTTGTGGTCAATTTTTACTTTCCTATTCTAGCAACATCTGCAGTTGATAATATGGGGCTGGCTTGAACATCTCTATCAACCATCTGCAGTGTCCAAAGAGATTATCTCAGTTACAGATCTTGGATGAATAGTATTGCAAGATACACAAGCTTACCAGTGACATGGTGAAGTTGATACATTTGCAGATGTTTCAACATTCAATGTTGCAGTAGCTTTGCTAGGTAGGACTTGACCAGGTATTTTAAGCGTCTAAAGTGACCATAAAAAAAAAATTAATTTAACAGATTAGGATATACCTGTTCAACTGATGCAGTGGTTATATTTTTGGATGTTAGAGTTTTCTGCACAGACACAACATTTATCTGCAGGTATAAATGCATCTTTTATGTTTTTTGCAAGGTTGTCAATACAATTATTGAAACAAACTAATTACAATGACAATACTCCTTCTTTTACGCATAAAAGGTGATGATTTTTTCTACTGAAAATAAAATTAATTATGTTCAGCCATTTTTACGCATAATGCTTAATGAAAGTAGTTAGATTAACAAACAGATATGTGGATGAACAAGACTGCAATTCATCTGATGCTGCATAATCTGAGACTACATCAACTCCATTATCCTCTACCTGTCTTCTAATTTCATCCTATGTAAATGGTGTATTTGTTGTAGGTATGGTATTCTCATTCACATCAATTTCACCATCATCACTTTCACTTTGAAAGTTGTATTCATAGTCATGCAATTCAATTATCACTTGCATGTCCCTGCCCTTTTTCCCCATTCAGATCATATCCTAAATTAGAATTGTCATGTAATTGCTCTCCCTTCACAATTTGTAAACCCACATGTTCTACTGGATTCTCTTTTGCCTTTCTCTTAATGCAACCTGTCCAAGCACAAGACCATAATCAGAATTAACTGCCATAAGGACCTTAACATACACATTTGTACATTTAGACTAGTCCACACTTACAGCCATTACAACTGCATCCAAATCAGGTTTTATCTTTGTAATGACCATCCTTTCACCCTTAATTTCTTTCCACCAAAATCTACAACTTTCTACAGGCAATTTTAAATCCCTAACCATCTGTATAAGCTCTAATCTTGAAAAGTAGTCTACAGCACAAAAGTCAACAAATCCAACACAACTATACTGACTTCAATTCTCAACATCAGCCATCCCATAATGCATTTGTATTGTGAAATAATCAGCAGTTGGCACTGACACAAAATTGAGGAATTAGGATTTAATTATTACATATGTATGACATTCTAAATTGGCTGCATAACCACCCAGTACAACCTAATAACAACTTTTTTCCTTATGTATCCAATGAACAAATTTTGAACTCCAATCCACAATTGAAGTAAAGCACACCATACATGAATGAACAAATAAATAACCAATCAAAAGAAAATCCACACCAACAATTTGTGCCTGTACAACTAGTTTGAAAGAAAAATGTTTAAACCAATAATTCTCTGTGGATTAAATACTCTTCATTTTATTTCAGAAGTTAACAAATTATGAACTTAGTTTGATAAACAAATTTAATGTCATTCTTCAAGTGTGCCTTAAGTCAATGCCATTTCATTTCAAAAGTTAACAAATAAATTTAATGTATTACAATATAATCTCATTCTTTCCATCGGTTAACAGACATTTTTTACCCACTACATCATAATTAAAGTAAATCACCTAATAAAATAGCTATGATGTTTAAATGGGCCTTAATACATAAAACAAGCACATGAAAAATCAAATAAATAATTAGTTGCATCAAGAACTACATGGAGGCCCATCACACAGGACAAAAGCATTAAGGGTCCAAAAAAAACCTGACAAACCATAAGGAAACTGCACTTTAGTAAATGGCAACATACAATAATCACCAACAAAGATAGAAGTTAAATAAGCAAGATAAAGGCCTAACAGTCAATAAGACTCAAAACTAATAAATTTAATAACTAATTTAATAATAAAATTAATAGTTAAATTAATTAATACGGTACTTAAAATCATTAAAATATTTATAATGTAAAAAAATCTTAATTTCAAATTTATAAATATCTCTTATCAAATACAAAATCCTATAATACAACATCTGCAGTACATTTAACCAAACACTAGATTTGACTGCACTGTATTATAAAATCCATGGATTTTCAGTTACATTGTAACTAGATATCCACTGTATTTACAGTTACACTGAACCAAACGCCCCCTAAATGCAACATGTCAACAAATATTAAAAATTAAAGAATGTTTCATATTAGAACATCCAATGGAAGAATTCGATGGGAAGTTAAATAATGTTTCTCTACCTGGTATGGAGGTCAAAACTATACCTAAAATTAATTCAAAGCATCTATGAAGATGTAAAAAAATTTATCGATGCATTGCTTCCTCCCTATCAAGAAGAATAATAATGAGATAAAAAAAAACCATATCTTGTTCATAGAATTGGTTGTTCATGGAGATTTCTCAACGGATAAATCTAATCAAAACCATATCAATACCTAAAAAATTTTGTCAATGGAATGTCATGGCACAATCGAAACCCTAAACAATTAATACCTAATCTTTCCATAAATTGGTTGTTCATAGAGATTTCTCAATGAATAAACCTAATGAGACCCCACTACATTGGATAGTTTAACACCAACCCATATTTTTCCATACTTCCTATGGTCCATATCTTTTCCATATTTCAGAACATTTGAAAAATCATATAATAGAATGCCTTAATCTGGTGCTTCACCAGTTGTATCTCTTATCTCCCAATTTCCGTCCATGTTGCGCAAAAATTTGAACACTAAAGGCCTTTCTTCTTGCCCTAACACCTGTCTCTAGTGCCGAATTAGGGCTTTGGTCTTCCTCCTCCTTGCTCACTTTCCCACTGATGAAGAACTGGAACTCCGGAGCTCCGATGATGAACCCCTTTTCTCTCCCTCTCTTGGATGAAGGAAGGGGATGATGATCCCTCAAAAGAAAAGAAAGAAGGTGCTGACTTGGGTGATGAGTTGGCTATTATATTGTATTAGATTAAAACTTCATACTGACATGGCTTGTTGACAGGGATTATGAAGGATTGGAATTTCTCCGGCTGATGTGTCATGACCAGCATGGTTTAAAAAAGTTTAAAAAAGGGTTGGAATTTCTCGAATTAAATTTGCCGGAATATTGTAAGTGCCCTCCCGGTGAAACAGGATTGGATTCCAATGATCAAAAAGATATAAATCAAAAGTTAGTGACCCAAATGGAAAAAGTTAATAGTACGATGACTGATCAAAAAAAGGTATAATACCCTAGTTGGTCCCTGTACTTTTCATTCTCTTTCCTTTTGGTCCCTCTACTCAGAAATGCTTCCGACTAGCCCCTCTACTTTTGAAAATGTGCCTATTTAGTTAAAAATGCTCCAAACCAGTCCCTCTACTTTTAGAAATGTGCCCACTTAGTCCCTTTAAGTATGCATATTTTTAAAAGTAGAGGGGCTGGTTGGGAGCATTTTAACTAAGTGGGTATATTTTCAAAAATAGAGGGATTAGTCGAGAGTATTTCTGAGTAGAGGGACCAAAAGAAAAGAGAGAGAAAAGTACAGGGACTATTTTGGTGATTATGCCAAATTTTTACTGTCTTTGTCTTTTACGGCTTCTGATTTCTTCTTCTTTTGGCACCTCGGATAAGCGCGCGCGTCCCATTTCGAAACCCTTCCCGGCTGCGGTGGCGCCATGTCCGGCAGGGGCGGCACCTGGGTGCTAAACGTGGCCGAGAAGCCCTCGGTCGCAAAATCTGTGGCTGAGATCCTCTCGCACGCCGGCGGTGGCCTGAGGTCCCGTGATGGCCGCTCCCGCTACAACCGCATCTTTGAGTTCGATTATTCCATCCGCGGCCAGCGTTGCCACATGCTCATGACCTCCGTCACTGGCCATCTCATGGAGCTTGAATTCGATGATCGCTTCCGCAAATGGCATTCCTGCGACCCCGCCGACCTCTATCATGCTCCCGTCCGCAAGCACGTCCCCCAGGTACCTTCTTCAATGCTTTTGCTTTTGATTGTATGGGATGATTTGGGGATTTGGTCTGGCGATTGTGCTTATTGGATGATTGACTATGAATTATCTTGTGAGTGAATTTGTTTATGTGAGTAATCGTGGGTTGTTGAAATCCTTGGTTTATATACTCTGTTTGGGGCTTCTCCTTGTGGTCTGTTGTTATGCAGTGACTTGGCGAATTCCTGGTGATCTTTTGAGATGGTTTGGGGTTGGCTTGGTGTTCATGTTTGTTGGATGATTTACAGTAACAGTGAAGTATCTTGTGAACAAATTGTTTTGTGAGATAAATCATATTTGTTGATATCTTTATTAACTTAACGTTGATTTATGGCGAAATTTTGATGATTTTTCTGGATGTCTTGGGACTTAGTTTGTTGTTCATGTTTGCTGGATTATTGATGGTGACTTATCTTTTGAATGAATGGTTCTGTGAGGTCTATTGTTGTTTATTCAAATCTCTGGGGTTTCTATTTGTATGATTTTTGCAGAATTTTATTTTCCCAAAATCTTTATGAAGGAATGGTTGCTTCTGTAATCATGATTCTTGGGGATTTCTTTTGAGGCATTCCGTTTTTATGGACTTCTTTTACAGTTCCCATTTGTTAGTTTATTGGTAAATGAGTTTTTTGTTGCGTGAGGTTTTTGATGATGTAAATGTTGCAAGGGCATCATTGTAAATCCTGTAATGACTTTAACCAGTGAAATGATTGTTTTCTTGGTGAATCTTTTGTATAATATCTCTTGCTTCCATCCCTTGTACTTTGTCATTGAGGACTGTCTTTTATAATATACTTAGTGGTATAAACACATGAGGAATGCATTGTTTCCATTGTGTGTAGGTATTGAGAGTAAAATGCTACTATGTTAAATTTTAAAATACCTTTGAGATGATCTATGAGAAACACGACATGTACCTTGTGGGCATCCCACTTATACTATATTGGTGGTTGTTTTGGCAATAGCAACACACACTGCGTATTTTCTATATTTAAAAAGGAAAAAGAAAGTCCATTTTGTTTCTCCTCAGATATAAAATGTCATCGAAAAAGAAGCATAAGTTAATCATATACCTTTGGAAGGGCAAGTGAGAAAAACAAACATCAAGGTCAGGCCTTACTAAAGAGATGTTTGCTTGGTGAGTTACTCGCATTCTCCAGCCAAAGACCTCAAACTCAAACCACCTACTTATTTTTTATAAGATTTAATCATCTAAAAAATAATTATATTTCTTAATTAGTTTATTAAAAATATGAATATTAGTAAACTTATTACTAATTAAAAATAAGATTTTAATTGCAAATATTTTATTTGATTAATATCAATTGAGTGGTCTGTTCACAAAAAAGTTTTCCCTCTAAACCAATTTTCAAAAAAGATTACCTTAAACACACACTTTTTAATTAGCAATGAAACCTGCCTAAGGCTACAAGTAGAGTATGAAGTAATAAGTCAACCATTTTGGAAGATGGGCCATGTGAACCACTTAGGTTAGGTTGCATAGGATATAGTCACACATGCTTAATCTTGACCTGACTGATGATCTTGTGCAAAGTCAATTGTGTATAACATGAGTTTTGAATATGCAGGACAAGTTAGACATTAAAAGAACTTTGGAAGAAGAAGCAAGGAAGTGCCAGTGGCTTGTCCTGTGGCTTGACTGTGATAGAGAAGGCGAAAATATTGCATTTGAAGTAGTAGAGGTTTGCACTTCTGCTAATCACCACTTGAATGTATGGAGGGCTCATTTTTCTGCACTAACTAACAGGTTTGTCCCTAGGGTTTTGACCTAGTGCATGCAAAGACCGTTGCTTTCTAAAGTTCTAATTTATGGTGAAACCTTGAGAATGCAGGGAAATACATGAAGCAGTGCAGAATCTTGTTCGACCCAATAGATTGTTTTCAGATGCTGTTGATGCTAGACAGGTCACTTATTTATTGAATATTATTCTAAGTGTTTGAATGGGACTGTTTCATCTGTATCGTTTAGTAACTATCTGAACTCTTTGAAATTAACTATGATGCACTGATTTCTATTTGCTGAACTACTTGAACCAACCAATCAATTTTGCTTTGAAATCTATATATTTCTCTTTTTTTGTGCAATTTGTGCCTGAGTCTGTAGTTTCTTCTAATTGACACTCACTTTGCAGGAAATTGACCTTCGTATAGGTGCCTCCTTCACTAGATTTCAGACATTGCTCTTAAGAGATGCCTTTGTATTGGATTTTGCTGGGGCTGATGGAAATATAGTTTTAAGTTATGGTCCTTGCCAGGTTTGGGAATATAATTTCTATTCTTATTTTCAAAAGGAAGCAATTATACCAAAGTTTACTAGTGTGATTTGTGTTGTGTTTTTTGAATTTTCAAATTATTTTAATAATTCTTATGCCCTTTATCCTATGCCTTATGCAGTTTCCTACACTTGGTTTTATTGTGGAGCGGTATTGGGAAATACAATCACATGAGCCAGAAGAATTCTGGACGATTAATTGTTCTCATACTTCAGATAATGGGACTGCTACTTTTAATTGGATGTAATGTTGTTAGGTTTTGCTATGTTTTATCATTTCTTTGACAATTAATTTACTCATTCCTTGCTTTTGCAGGCGTGGTCATTTGTTTGATTATACATGCTCTGTTATAATTTATGAGATGTGTGTTGAGGAACCCACTGCAACTGTGAGGCATATGCTGTCTATAATATGAACTCCATATATGTATTTCCAGGAAGTCTGAAGTTCTTATCATCCTTTGCTGTTGTTATTCAGGTCCAAAATGTCCGACATCAGGAGAAATTGAAGTATCCACCATATCCATTGAGTACTGTTGAGCTCCAAAAACGAGCATCAAGATACTTTAGAATTAGTTCAGAGCACACCATGAAGGTTGGTATTTTGTAATGGGCAGTCATTTTTTTCTTAGTAGACAAAAATTTAAACCATTTCTTGGCAAAACTCAGGGCTGATCGTAGGAATTGCTCTGAATCAGTTCATGCTCCATATTTACTTTTGCAACCATGATCTCTTCATTTTTAACATCCTAATTGACTGACTGATTATTTATCTATTTATTTATATTTACTCCAAATTACTTTTTGTATTTCTTGTCCCCAATCTTTACTTTTAATTATGGTCCTCCAGAAGATATTCAATCAGTTTCTTAGCCCATGCGTTGTGCTTTCTTTCTATTTTGCCTTATATCAGAGATTAGAATTCGTAGTAGACTTCCATGAACAGGTATATGAGGTGAAGATATTGATTTGTGCCAGGAAGGCCAATATGGATGAGAAGAAAAGAAGCATGTGAAGTTCCCTTTGGAAGTAACATTGGTGGTATTTGGTTGTGGTTGGAATACGTTTGGCTAAGTTGGAATAAGGGTTTTGGCTTTTGAATTTGTATTGTGGGGAAGTTTTATCCCGAGTTATTCCAAATTATCATGAGCTTTGATTTGATTAATACTGATTAGAACCATTAATTTCAATTGAAGTTGCTCTAGTCCAATTAATCGTGAATACTGGTTGTTTATATTATTTAATTGCTCTTTTAGTCTAATTAATCAAATTGTGTAAAATCTAAGAATAGTATTCCAATTCCAAGTAATCATGTTTGGTTGGATAACTTGCATTAACTTGGGTTGTCCTAAATCCTAGTTATTCCAAGTTATTCTTTGACCAATCATGGACATTGGATTTAATTTTAATTCCATATATCCTGACAAAGTCTACTGTCATGCTGTTTCAACTGCTTGTAGTTATTTGCATAATCTAGGGTGATATTGAGAAAAATTTATTGTCACATCTGATTAAGTTCACTTTTGTTGGATGAAAACTAAAGATATTATCTTGTCTCAATTTAACCCAAAGGCCAATCTAGTATGCTGTGAGACTTAGATTACTCATGTTCATATTTATTAACGTAATTGATAGGATTATTAGCTTTTTCTAATGTATTCACTTGACATGTGGTAGTTTATTTTAGCTGACCACTGTGCAAACAAACAAATTATTCAATTAATCAAAGCTTAAATACCATGTGAGATGCAAACCTAATATATTTTAGGGCCTAAGTCAACCCAAATGCTTAAAGCTAATAGGATGAGAGTCCCAAACTTATATATTCATATTCGTACTTACCAACTTAACCGATTGGGACTGCAGGTTACTCTAATAACTTTAAGTGTATGGTATAAATAGGGGACCACCAAATTCTTTCCTAAGTTACATTATGATCACGTCTTATTACATATAGCACAAGACAGAAACACCTTTTCTTTGTCGAGTTAAAGCAAATGTTCACTTGGCTGGATTGTATTTCTCAAATTAATTTTCCAACTTTGTGATTTGATTCCACAGATGCTAATTGTAAGTGCAATGTTAATGGCAATTTGTTTCCGCCATTAACCATTCATTAAAATTATTTTTAGAGCCAATGAAGTTCACAAACATCATCAACAAAATTCAGCAGTTCACCGAAGCAAGTTACAAATTGGTCACTTAAAATGTTAAGAATTCATGCTTTATGAACAGGGATCAAAGGAGGACACTGATAACATATTTTATTGATTGAATTATATGATGTTATGTATGCAAATAGGAGCTTTATCGGGGTATATATGCAATTTGTGATTTTCTAAATATGTACTAATCCGTTTTAATCTACCTTTTTCTGTGCTTCTTGGCTATAAATTCTTTTAACTCATCAATGATATCTTTCATTTTGTGTTAGGTAGCAGAGGAACTTTACCAGGCTGGATTTATTAGTTATCCTCGTACAGAGACAGATAGCTTCTCATCAAGCATGGATCTACATGTTAGTTTTTTTTTTTAACTTGCTTGTACTTTTTGTTAATCTTTGTGCTAATTATATTCATATGCCTGTGTGTACTGCTAATTAATTTGTTGTATAAATGGGAATAGTGGAGGGTTATGATTAAACATGGTAGTATTAATTCTTTTGAGGGGAACTATTATTGAAACCTATGGCTGGTGGTTCCTATGAAATGATGGCAAATTTATTAGCATGTGACGTGTAGGGATTTAGTAGTGACAAAGTCTTATAGATTATATTGAGTTGAGAGAAACCAAATGCAAGATGTAAATTTTAATGTACTGGTACCATTCACTGTGAAGTGATAAATATTTGAATAGTATTTTTTTCTTCTCTTTTCCCAATTACTTGCTTATACATGCCAAACTTACTTAGTAACATTTAAAAATAATTGCATTGTGTGAGCTATTTATGGCATATGGACCAATTATTTTGTAATAATAAGTGAGTTATATAAAATTAATCATGCAGTTTGATGCATAAAAACGGGTAATCTTAGGAAATAATGGAGACCAAAATCCTTTTGTTGGTCATCTGACTTTCCCATGTGTGGGAAAGGTTTAACCATCTGTTGTTGCAACAGTGTTCTTAGTTTGCAAAACAATTAGCCTATAGGATATGTGGTTGCCTATTGCTCCATGTTCAATCAGTGGTCTTAATTGGTAGCCTATGAGAAGAATGATTCTCATATTACCCATTAATTTTGAAGAACTTATAATCAACCTAAATGGAACAAAGGATCAAAGTCATACAGTTTAATTTCAATATATGTAAGATGTTAAATGTCAGTAATAAGTTGAATCATGAAGATTCTACACCTTAGTGAACATGAGTGGTCTTTTTGCTAACTGAGGATGTTAAGAAATTGCTTGTTTGTCAAAACATTTAAATAGTGTGAGCGACGTTTCACATTCAACTAACGTATGAGAACAATGAAATTTGAAGGAAGCATCATCATATCAAGAAATAATGGAATTGTACCAATTCCAAAGAAATAATGATTGCACTCGGTCAAGTTTTTATCATATGTAATTGATGTGTTTCTGTGCAAAAGTATTGTTGCTATATAACTCAAACTGCACCTTGGTTTGGTTCTGATATGTTTGTGGAATAAATTATATTGCCTTATCCACATAAAAAATCTGAATATTTACTTAATCATGGATCTTCCTTTGTATAGGTCTTAAAGCACGAGCTTCTTGAATTGCTGTCTTATTTATGTATAAATGATCTTATGGACTAACTTGGCATGCATGATGAATGCAACATTCTCTTCATGTATTTGTAAGGTCATCATTTTATGCAAGTTTCATGAAGATTTCGGAATAGATACACTATTAAATATATTCTGCGTTTCATAGTTTAGCAGTTTTATTGCATTAATCTGGATTTAGCATTGTGTTTAGTTTGTTAAGAATTAATCAGAATAAACTGAAACAGTTGGCTTTGCAATTTGCTTGGCTAGGTCTTGTTTGGTAGACCATATGAATTACTCTAATTAAAAGATGGCAGGACATTCTTATGTGATATTGTGGTCAAGATTCTAGAATGCTTGAGATTTATCATCATCTAGTGTTGGTAAAGTCCAATCTTGGATTGCATAAAAAAATAACAACATTTGTTAAATTTTGCAACTTTAACTCTCTAGAGTATAATTGCCAAGCCAACAAAAAAGTATTTGCTGATTGCTTAATTGTCATTATCTAGAATCAGTAAGTTGCGAACAATATGATTATGTTGTCAGATTAATCAACTCTAAATTTTGTTTGCTTGTTCAGAATCTTTTATGTTAAGATTGTCACTCTCTTGTTCAGCCCTGTCGCACAATATAGTTTCTGCAATAACAATTGCAAGCTATTCATGAATGAATGTCTAAATTAACTCCTGGGGAAGATCCTTTTCTCTGAATTCCCATCAAATGCCAGAATTTTTAGTCAAGATTATTTAAGCTATTTTGTATTCTGGTGCCTTTTTTCTTCACATGAGAATACATATATTTCCTTGATCCAGGCCATTGTGAGAGAACAGGAACAGCATCCAATTTGGGGTCCATATGCTTTACAACTTTTAAACACTGAATCAAGGCTCTGGAGAAATCCTGGTAGTGGCGGCCATGATGACAAAGCACACCCTCCAATTCATCCAACAAAATTTTCTGATGGTGAATCTAGCTGGAGTCAAGATCATCATGTATGAAAGTGCAGCTTTTAAAACAAAAAAATGTCATATGCTATATTTCATATTGTTAACTTGAAAGTTTCTTTCAAATTCTGACAAACTGTTGCTAACATTATTTCTCTAAACTAGTTCCACTTTCATGGTTATTTCTAGAAAATATATGAGCTTGTTGTGCGCCATTTCCTTGCTTGTGTCTCACAACCTGCAGTTGGGGCTGAAACTACGGTTGAAATTGATATTGCCGGTGAACAGTTTTCTGCATCTGGACGGACAATAATAGCTGTAAGTATCAATTCTTATACTGTATCTTCTGTTGTCTAGTTCTGAGTACAGGGAAATATTATTTAAAAGTATGTGGATTTATGTTGTAAAATATTATGTTCCCATTATTATCTACTTTGCTGGTTGTGGAACTTTGGTAAAAGAAGTTATCCCTTATGGTTGTAGCTTCTTTATGTTGACGGTTGGTTATGCTGAAATTTATTTACTTGTATGGACTGGCTTTGGTGCATTTTTGGTCTTTGAACTTTGCCTCTATGTTCATTTTTGTCCCTGTACTTTCAAAGTGTTTAATATAGTGGGCACTTGACATTCGGCCCAAAAGATATGATTATTTTATCCACTTTCTCCGATTCAAAATATTATTTTAGTTTTTAAACAACTTATAAGATGCTAATGTGGCAAAATCGGATATGCTTTGTATGGTATATCACCATACACTTTTGTCCCAAATTTCACCTCAATTGAAGAAAGTGGACTCCAATGGTATGCTTTGGGTGTATGTCAAGTATTCACCATATTGAACATTTTGAAAGTGCACAGGAACAAAATAGGCAAAGTATAGATACCATCTTGGTCATTTTAATAGTACATGAAAACAAAATGAACATTGGGACAAAATATAGGGACAAAAATCACACTTAAGCCTTATGAATTACTTGTGAGTGTGGGCCTTTGTGTTTTTTTTATAAGTTTTGACTGTAGTAGTAGTTGTTTTTTTTATTTTTATTTTTTTTGTGGCTAGCATATACATGGCTTTGGATTATGATAATTTTTTTTTATACAAAAGTATAGGTGCAAACTGTGCAACGACATCAGTAGGAATAATGCACATTTCAAATAGATAAAATGCAGACAAATAATTGCTCAAGAAAAATCTTGGATTTAAGGAATATTCATAATCTAAAATTGTTTTTTTTTTTTTGGGAAGATCTAAGTTATGAGATGTATTTCTTTTGAAGAACTGCATTACATACACAATATCTGATTTCATACCTTTTGTAGTTCAAGTTATGCTTATAGATTCTTAGTTTGAGATTTAATTTGCTAATTACTTCCCTAGTTATCAAGTGACTAAATCACATTAAATGTACTAGCTAGTATGGGAAAAATATTCTGGTACATTAAGCAAGGCTTTGCTTTCTCGTATTAGCACAAATTGTTGTTATCTCCTTGACAGATATATAATTGAGTGCGCTTTAGTGGACTGCATGACATGACACCGGAAATCTATAGAAAGGGATTGCCTGGTTCAGGCGTTGCCACTTAATTTGAAATCCTAGGAGGTGAAGATAGTAAAACTGTGGGCCCTGCAGTATTTTGGAGGCAACAATTAGATCTCTGACCATGCTTCTTTTTGCTGTTGAATTTCCTCGTAGTGTTTTATCTTTCAAAATTTGTCCCTGAATTACTAAGATTTGGTAAATGATATGGTTAGCTTTACCTAGCTAACCAAATAGCAAGCATGATTTAGTTCTTCCCTTATTTGCTTCTCATACTACTGTCTCATATTTGGCAGAAAAATTACTTGGATGTGTATCGATTTGAATCGTGGGGTGATTATATAATCCCGACGTACACTATCGGCGAGCAGGTTAGCCACTAACCTTTCCCTTCCCAGTTCTCTTCATGATATCAATAAGTTTTCGAGTTTGATGCTAGATTTCTTTTGCCAATTTTTTATGCGCGGGCATTTTTGTAGTTAATATTAGTTGTTGTTTAGGAGCTTGAAAGTATGCAGGCTAGAGTTAACATATTTATATGGTTGTTATGAAAACAGGGAATCATCCTGATCCTCTCTTCTGCTCATTTTCTGACGGCAATTGGTTGTCAGCCTTTGATTTACTTAGTTTTAATATTATTTCAGTTTGTCCTAGAAATGTGATTCTAACTTTAGTGGTCCCTTTGATAATGCTTTCTGATATCTAATATCTAATATTGTCTAATGAAATTTTCTTTGATTAATTTGAGTGAATGGGCTTGTTTCATGTTAGTTGGCCATACATTTCCACTCCATGAGGTACTTGATTGGATTTTTATTGGATTAACCTATCAATTTGTAGACAAATCACTAGACAAATTTAGGTGGCACTGCCAAAAAGGGATGACATAGCTCTTTGGCACTTGTGAGCTCCCATCCTTCAGCTAGATTCAAACAATTGGTTGATTACTTTACATTTTTTATGTGATTTCCTAATCATTGGTCTAGTTAGTTTACAAAAAGTTATTTGGGCCCCTGTACTTAAGAGTATCTCTTGTGTTGAACACTTTGGAATTTGCCACCCTAAAATGCTTCCTCTCTCTATGTTTGGGAGGATCAAATATCATTGGCATATTTTCTTTTGATCAAATTAGGATTAGAAATATATGTTAGACGGAAATGCTTAATTTGGGAAAATGAGACATGTTTGGTTGGGACTGGAATAAGTTAGGATGTGGTTTTGAAGTTTGAATTTGGTCTGCAAGAAAACTTTTATCCTAAACTAATCTAGATTTGTGTAAATTTTAATTCAAATAAGTAAGTTTTAATTAAAATTATATTATATCAGTTAATAAATTGGTATTTCTTTATGGTTAGCCATTTTTTAATGTTAATTAATTAATTAATAATTTATTTAATGAACTATATTTTATGGAAAGGATTAATTCTATTCCTAATTATTAAGTTGGGGTGGGAATTTGGAATAACTTGAATAAACTAGTTTATACGCCAACCAAACATTGTACATTGAACAAGGTTTTCTTCAAAAATTGTAGTTATTAAATTATAAGTGCATATGTAGCTTACATTAAATGGATGTTGTCATATCCCTACATTCCTCGTATCAATCAATCCAACTTGTTGAATAATTAGTAGCAATAATCATAAATAATCATATAAATAAAGACATATTAAGACATATATATAATATTTATTGTATAATTTAGAATTTATCTATATAATATATTCATATTGATCTGATTAACCAATTTGAATTCGCATGTGCTATGACCACGTTTGTGAAAAGTCAGAATTTCTTGTTGGACAAATGGGTCATGTTGGTGTGAATAAAAAAAGTATGAGTAGAGCCGGTTCTAAGTATTGGCTAGGTAAGCTCCCTATGGATGTTGTCATATGCCAATATTTAAGTTCATCATGCTGGATAATTTTACATACTTGGCCATGTGACGCTAGTATTAGTGTTGTGATAATGCTGATTTATAGGTTATCTTAGCTAACTAGTTTTTTTCATTTTTCAAATGACCACTTCCGCCTTATGAATATTGTAATTAGTGACCTCCATTGATCATATTTATCAGAAATTTATATCCTTTTCATTATAGAAAACCTTCTCCTAACTGCTTTCTACTTTAATAATTAATAGATAAGGATGAAAATTACTTAAATGACCTAGTTGTGGGATGGTGCTAGGACGAGATCGTTGTTAGATGCAGGACAACCAAGCAAATAAAAATCTACAAACTCAAAAGTCTTTCTTAATGACAAAAAAGGTCACCATACTCTTATAAAGAGAACAAAAGAATTAGGGTTATTAGCATTAGCCCCAAAAAACATTATTGCCTTTTTAGACTAAACTAGGATGATCTCATAAATAACTGTGAATATTATATAATACTACTCTAACAATTGTGTTGTTTTGGTTAAGAGTTTTAAGTGGTAAAGATTTTTTTCATAAATAATTTTGAAAAATTGAATGATTGTTAAAAAATTTTAAAAATAGATTTTGATTTTTATAAATTTTAAAGTTCATTTCATTATTTACATGGAAAAGTAAATCATTCATTTTATCATAATTTATATTATATTTACATGTAGGCTGCAAAATAAGTTTGGATGTACGGAATAGAAGTTGAAGTGATAGAAATTATTTAATGCCATTGACATGGCATTCCACTTGTTTAGTTAGAAGTTTGCTTGCTAGAAACTTCTTAGATATGGAAATTTTATTAAGGATTGCTGTTATGAGGTTATTTTAATACGCTCCATTTAACATATAATTTTGAAATTATGCCCTTTCTATGCGTGTCCTTTTTATCTCCTTTATGCCTCTTTGATATCAAGTTAAACCTTCTTGTCTCATTTTGTGCCAGTGCTTCCTTGAGTTTATGCTGAAAATGTCTGAACATATTTATTCCTTTTGCACCATCTTGTGTCCTTTTGTGCCAGCTCTCTCTCTTATAGCTTCCTCAGTCAAAGCTATGCCTAATTATGCAAAGTTACCTTCATATCTGATCTTCTCTTTCCGTGTATTGCCATCCATCTATGTAGTGCTGTCTCTGCTATGGTCATTTTACAGATACATTATTTCATCATACCAAAGATGTTGCTAGACAGATTTGAAGGTATCTAATTTATGATTATGCCATTTTTCTTTTGTAAGAAATTGTATGACAGAGTTAATGTATTTTCTTTTCATTCCTTGTCAGTTGGATTCATAATTCATCTATTAACATTATTTTTTCATCCGCAAGTTTTTTAATTATTATGATTTTGAAGGTGCCATCATTTCGAAGGATGGATACACATTTTATAAACTTGTTAAGTCCAGCAGTTTTAACATTATAAATTTAAATATTTAACATAGACATACCATTCTGGCATCAATGATTTATATATGTGCTTTTGCTAGCATGCATGTGAAGGTTTGTGTTGTTACTGGCAATTTTGTGGCATTCCTGAAACTGGGGAACTGAAGTCAATAGTTTCTGGTTCTTGTAATTTTTGCAGTTTCTACCAACAACATTGACGCTTGATTCTGGAGTCACAAGGCCTCCACCTCTTTTGAGTGAATCTGATTTGCTAAGTTGCATGGATAAAGTGAGTTTTCTGGTCCTTTCTATTGTATTCTTTGTGATGCCAACTTTACATATGAGATCATTTGTGTTTCTTTTAAGCCATAATTTTATTTTTCATTCATGTTGTATGTTATGATGCTTTGAAATATGCTATCTTTTAGTAATTCACTAACTTACGGAGTATCATTTATTATTTCTAGGCAGCTATTGGTACTGATGCAACGATGCATGATCATATAAAAAAGTGTCTTGATCGGCATTATGCTACGAAGGATTCAAATACACGTTTTTCCCCTACAAATCTTGTATCATTCATTGCTCCTTTAGTGCTCAATTTTTATTTGGTAGTTTGGTATTCATTGTGTTTCACAATTTTCATGTGATATCCGGCCAATTGCAAACTTTGCTAGCATTTTTTTTTTCCAGATGCAACATAGAAGAGCATGAGAGCGTTTATTTCTGTTTTCTTTTTGTTAAACGTTATCATACAGTTCTTAAAATTGTTTCTCAAAGCTTCAATTTCATGCTGATTATTAAAGTTGTATAAAAGGCCAAAGATTGCAATTTATGTTTAATGAGTTTGTTTGAATTACTGTAGGCTTGTGTGCATGATTTGTTAATAAGTTCGATAATTTGCCAATTTATCATTTTATGAGGGACTTTTATTTCCTGAATAATGACAAGGTTATGTATGACCACAAATTATGGGCAATCTCTTACCTAGACAGTTTATATGAAGTGCAAAGATTTCTACAATTCATGATGGTAGTGTAATCATGTATTTTGGGACTTTTCCTAGCTGATTAGAGCTTTAGTAAGTGTTTTTAGTTGGGCATCCTTTGTTTCTCAACTGTACTACACTTTTATTCTCATTACTAATGAATAAATAATATATGGGTTGACAGAGATGTCACATCACATAATGACTCGTGTTCGAATTATACTATCTTATAATGGCTGACATGATAATTTGTACATAACAATCCTTAGTGCAAGCACACCCATTGTGAACAATATTTTCCTTGAGTGGATTGTGAATTTTAATATCACTAAGTCACTATTTTATGTTATTTGCATACTGTACATAATTCACAGCCTAAAGATCTATTTGTTGGGTTATTTAGTAATGTAAATTATGTTAGATAAAAACGCAACTCTTTTGAGATTTGATTCAACCTAAAAGCCTAGCTAATTGGATTAGAGATTCATCTGATACATATTCATGTCCAGACATACTACATTGACAAATGTAGGATTGTTAGTTCCTCTGACACACTTTTTGATCCATGCTAGTTATTGGAAATATATTACCACATCGGTTGTGTAATAGAAGTGTAATGGGTTTATATATAGGTATAGAGGTTGAGCCACTAAGTCTTGAGACTTTTTGGCGTAAGACTCCTAAGCCCATGTAAAGCCTATATAGGGCCCACTAGTACCAAAAATATAAAATCTAACACTAGTCTTTATTGACTAGCCATGTTGCAAATAAATCAATTAGCCAATCAGAGTCGCATGTTATTTTGGAAATATGAAAATTCGGAATGTTTATTGTTTATATAATGTTCTGTGATTTTAGAGGTCTCTCAGAGAAGCATATGTTGCTTTGTGACAATATTAAATCATATCAGTACATCTCCCATTTTATTGGTCTCCCAAATAAGCATTTGTTGCTTTGTGATGATATTAAATCATGCAAGGTCATCATGGGAAAGTATTTGGAAAGTTTCAGAGTTGAAATCTGTTAGATCCAGTGTAATTAGGAACTGTAATTCAAATATAAATCAGTTCCTATATCTAAGGCATTCTAGTAGATATCTACTATATAGAAGATGTAAATTATAAAAAGGCTTGTTTTTCAGCCTTTACATTTTTGACATAGTATAGTGTATTCAGCTTTTCTCCTTCAAAATTGCTTATATGGTATTAGAGCTCATAAGCATTTAGTGAGTTGAGAAGAGCACAATGTCAGGAATAAGCAGAGGTGATGATTTAGAAGTGCCTTCAAGCATCTCTCCATCTACCTCTAAAATTATTCCCACTGTACACTTTGAGAATTCATCCCTTACCCTCCAAATTACCACTCACAAACTCAATGGAAAAAATTTCCTTCAATGGTCTCGATCGGTAACTATGATTATTTGAGGTAAGGGTAGGTTTGGTTTTTTGGATAAATCCTCTCCAAGGCCTATGATGCATGATCCCTTATATCCGAATTAGGATGCAACCAATTCAATGGTCATGGCGTGGCTTATTCATTCGTTGAATATAATATTGGCGACACTTATCTTTTCAATTCAATTGCAAAGGAGATTTGGGATGCAGTTTCACTTGCTTATTCAGATTTAGATAATTCTTCACAATTGTTTGAATTGCGCAATAAGGGACGAATTTTCTGCCAAGGGGATTTGGAGGTCACGGAATACTTCAACTCTTTAAAAAAATTATGGCAAGCGGTGGACCTTTTTATTGTGTGCCCGTGGAAAGATGTTGACGATGCAGTGTTATTCAAAAAAATGCTAGAGAAAGATCGGATTTATGATTTTCTAGTTGGTCTTAATAAAGAACTTGATGACGTCCGAGGCCGAATTCTAGGCATTTCATCCTTTGCTACCAATTGATGAGGTGTTCTTAGAGGTTCGAAAGGAAGAACATCACCGGCGAGTTATGGTTGGAGATTCTAACTTGATTTCATCCGAAACCACGGCCCTTGTTGTCTACAAGAATGATTCATGCCGGTTTCATTCCAAGAAGATGCAAACATGGTGTGATCACTGCCAACGCCCTTATCAAACCAAAGGCACGTGTTGGAAGCTTCATGGAAAGTCGGCAGATTGGGTTCCAAATAAATTTAAAAAAAAGGTAAAACCTACCATAGCAACTGCTACAGATTCACCATCTGCTTCTGTTCATTTCTCGAAAGCCCAACTGGATCATCTATGCAACATTCTTGCTGGCCCACAAGCAACAGGAACTTCACTCATGGCCCAATCTGATAGTAAGATGGCGGACTCAGGTGAGTTATGGATTGTTGATTCAGGAGCAACAGATCACATGACATGTTGCGAATATTTTTTTCAGTCCTACACCAAGTTCAAGGCAACACAGGGTGAAGATTGGATATGGTTCTTTTTCTGTTGTCGCTGGAACAGGAAACATCCAAATTAGTTCAACCATTACTCTTAAAAATGTTTTACGTGTTCCGGAATTAGCGTACAATCTCATTTCTGTTCAGAAATTGACGTTGGATCTACCATGTCAAGTTAATTTTTCACATTCAATGTGTTTTTTAGGATTTGATCTCGGGGAAGAAGATTGGTAGTGCTAAAGAAATTGATGGACTGTATTATTTGGCGGGTGAAACTTCCGTAATAGGGCAAGTTAATTCAGCTATGAGTTCTTCAATTTCTTAACAAATAATGTTGCTTCATTTTCATTTAGGTCATCCAAGTCTTCCGTATTTGAAACATTTGTTTATTTCGTTGTTTCAGAATAAAAATTCATCTTTTCAATGCGATATTTGTTGACTGGCCAAACATAAACGAAGTCATTTACCACCACAACCTAATTGTCCCTCAAAGCCATTTACTCTGGTTCATATTGATATCTGAGGACCATCTCGAGTCAATACTCTTACAAATCACAAGTGGTTTATTACGTTTATCGACGATCATTCTCGTATGTCATGGGTATATCTCCTAAAAGACAAATCAATTGTTGGAAAAATTTTTAAGATGTTTTATCAAATGATTCATGTTAAAGAGCCCATTACTTCTTGTGTCTATATATACTTGTATACATCACTACATGAACATCACTCTTCATATCATTCTTCATCTCATTCTTCCACTCTTCATTCTCTCTATATTCCATATAGCCTTATTCTAACAATTCAAACACAGTTTCATACGAAAATTAAAATACTATAGACCGATAATGGAACTGAGTATTTTAATTCTGTTTTGGGCCATTTTTTCAAAGATCATGGCATTCTCCATCAAAGTTCTTGCATTGATACTCCTAAACAAAATGGCATTGCTGAACGAAAAAATCGTCATCTTCTTGGAATAGCAGATCACTTTTATTCTCAACCAATGTTCCTAAATATTTTTGGGGGATGCTGTTCTTACTGCATGTTATTTGAATAATCGGTTACCTAGTCGAGTTTTGAAATTTCAAAGGCCAATCAATTTGTTCTTAGGGTGTTTTTTAGATTATAGATTCTTCTCCTCGTTAGATTCAAGGGTTTTTGGTTGTACAGTTTTTGTTTATATTCTTAGCCAAGGTCGATCTAAACCAGATCCTTGGTCTCAAAAATGTGTTTTCTTGGGTATTCTTCGACTCAAAAAGGCTATAGGTGTATTCTCTTGGAAAAGTAAAGTATTTTACGTCCATTGATGTCACTTTCTTTGAAAATCAGCCATTTTTTGGGGATAATTTGTCTCAGGGGGAGATTCTAAGGGAGCCAAATCGACCAACAAATTTTTGTTTTTAGCCAAATCTACCAACAAACTTCTGTTTTCAGGATTGTTTTTCTCAAACAGATTTTCAAATTCAAAGTCTAACTCAAATTCAAATTCAAAATCCTATGATTCTATCTCCACAAAATCCAAACCTAGAGAATCTAGAAATCAACAAATCAGCCCATTCCACATTCGGTGTTTGAAATTAATCTAGAATGAAATCAGCCTATTTTAGGGAAAGCAGAAAATGATTGCACTTTTGACTTTCAAATTGAAACGTCCTAAGTGAGTCAGCTCCAAAATCTGCTGCCATGAATTCAGGAACAACCAAAACAGAAAATTGTTTTAGAAACTTCAGCTACATGTCCAGAAAATCAAAACTTTGAACCACCTGAAACATAACCTAAATTTCCTCAAACCAATTCCGAGAGTCAATCTACAGAAAATAAAAAATCCGGCCCTTTAAACTTACCTACTCATGGAAGAATCAGCCAATGGATAAACATGACATTAATGCTTTGCGCAATCAAGATTCCGACTCAGAATGAAATCTGAAATTGGATGATCTTGAGGTTCCCGTGGCGTTAAGGAAAGGAACAAGGTCTTGTACTCAGCATCCAATTTTTAACTTTGTCGGGCATGATCATTTTTCAAACTCTTTGAAGGCTTTGGCTGTGAACTTAGCTGAAGAGTCAATGCCGAAAATAGTTGAAGAAGCCTTGAATCACCCAAAATAGAAACAACTATTATGGAAGAGATGCGAGCATTAAAGACAAACAAGACTTGGGAAGTGGTTGACAATCCTAAGGATAAAATACGTGTGGGTTGTAAATGGGTTTTCACAATAAAATACAAGGCAGATGGAACTATAGACCGATAGAAGGCTCGTTTGGTTGCGAAAGGGTATACTCAAACTTATGGAATTGATTATCAAGACATTTGCACTGGTGGCTAAAATCAATATAGTAAGAGTTTTACTACCCCTTGTTGCTAATCTTGACTGGCCATTACAGTAGCTAGATATAAAAAATGCATTCTTAAATGGAGAACTTGTTGAAGAA
Source organism: Dioscorea cayenensis subsp. rotundata (assembly GCF_009730915.1). Taxonomy (NCBI): domain Eukaryota; kingdom Viridiplantae; phylum Streptophyta; class Magnoliopsida; order Dioscoreales; family Dioscoreaceae; genus Dioscorea; species Dioscorea cayenensis. The sequence goes on along the minus strand of NW_024087496.1, from coordinate 126,928 downwards.
GTTTTCATGGATTTGCCTCTGGGATTTAATGTAGAAAACAAAGGTGGAAAAGTGTGCTTACTACGAAAGTCACTCTACGGCTTGTAGCAATCTACAAGAGCATGGTTTGATAGATTTACTAAAGCTATTAAAGGAAGAGGTTATTAGCAAGCACAAGCTGATTATACACTGTTTTTCAAGATAAGAGGAGGTAAGAAAACAATTTTAATTGTGTATGTTGACGATATGATTCTAACAGGAGATGATATTGAAGAAATTATCAAGATTAAACAAGAACTAGCCACGGGCTTTGAAATGAAAGATCTAGGAAATTTGAGATATTTTTTGGGAATGGAAGTGGCAAGAAACCGACAAGGAATTTCTGTGTCTCAAAGGAAATATGTTCTAGACTTGTTAAGGGAGATAGGTATGATAGGGTGCAAGCCGGCAGATACACCCATGGATCCAAACATCAAATTAGGAGTTCAAGAAGATATTATTCCTGTTGATCGTGGGAGATTTCAAAGGTTATTGGGTAAGTTAATATATTTATCCCACGCCAGACCTGATATCAGTTTTGTAGTAAGTTATATCAGTTAATATATGCATGCTCCAACTGAAGAACATATGGGAGTAGTACATCGAGTCTTGCGTTATTTAAAAGGGGCCGGGTAAAGGTCTGTTTTTTAAGAAAACAAAAAATTGTGGAATAGAGGCATTCACTGATGCAGATTGGGCATGTTCAGTTTCTGATAGAAGATCTATATCTGGATATTGTTCCTTTATTTGAGGGAACTTGGTTACTTGGAGGAGCAAAAAACAAAATGTTGTGGCTCGAAGCAGTCCCGAAGCTGAATTGAGATCATTAGCACATGGAATATGTGAATTAATGTGGTTGAAATGACTTTTGGAGGAGCTAAGGATGACATTACAAGGTCCTCTAAAACTATTATGTGACAATAAAGCTGTCATCAATATTTCTCATTATCCAGTGCATCATGATTAAACAAAACATGTTGAAGTTGATAGACATTTTATTAAAGAAAAAATTGAAGATGGAACTATTTGTGTTGTTTATGTTCCGACTACATGTCAAATTGCAGATATCCTAACTAAAGGACTTGAGAGGCTTTTGTTTGAGAAACTTGTTGACAAACTCGGTTTGTTTAATTTGTATAGTAGAGCTTGAGGGGGAGTGTTAGATCCAGTGTAATTAGGAACTGTAATTCAAATATAAATTAGTTCCTATTCTAAGGCATTCTAGTAGATATCTACTAGATAGAAGATGTAAATTATAAAAAGGCTTGTTTTTCAGCCTTTACATTTTTGACATAGTACAGTGTATTCAACACAGCTTTTCTCCTTCTAAATTGCTTATAAAATCATTATTTCTTTTGTTGAATGCCCCCCTTGATTAATATTATAGCATGCCAAGAAGCCCGGAAATTTGAAAATTGCAGTTTGATTTATTGGGATGGTCGAAGAAACAGCTGGTTTATAGTGAAGACTAGATTGATGGATGAGATTGAAATGCATGATTGTTTGCACAACCGCAAGCGCACGGTTTTGCCAAGTAGTAAATAAGTATCGATCCCACGAGGGCCAAGTATGATTACCAACCTATTGCAACAAGGGGTTATCTAGACAATTAAAAAGGTAGGAATTAGAAACAACAAGAAGCAGGGAATAAAACACAATCAAGCGCTGTAAACACATGTGTCGTGGATTACACTTCGTGTTAAAAATAGACTTAGGTTTGGGGAACCCACCACAAGGTGTAACATGAATAATGTGTCGATCTAGACTAGATATGGGTAGATCTCTGAAGGGCATTAATCCTAAGCTACTTGTCACCTCTTTCAAGAGGTAACAAGTTAGGTCTTGGTAGGGGCCATCTCCTACTTTCTGTAGATAAACTCTTTCAAAACCCTCGAATAAGCTTGGTGATTAAGCAAAAGACCCTCAAGAATTACTTTTCAGTAAGTTCAGGGTGATTAATGAGGTTCCAAGACCCAGGTTATCCTTTCAGTTAACCTAGATCTCTAAGGTAGGCAAGTAATGCTTTCACAATTACAAGCTGTGTACTCAAATCAGAAATAAACTCAAGAAATCTACTTTTAAGCATAAAAGATCCATACAAAATGTATCAACACATCAAACATATACCACCTTGGGTTAATCCTAAACTTAAGAAGAGTTCTACACACACATTGTCTCAGTTACAAAGTGAAAATAGGAAGAACAAGAGTATGCCAGACACAACACAACAGGGCTTAAAAGACTCCCTATAATGGCTACAAGGATCCGATCTTCAGTCTCCAAGCCATTCTCTTCTTCTTCAGCTTCTTTTCAGCCTTCAGAACTTCCTCTTTTTCTTTTTCCAGCCGCTAGCTCCTTTTTCTCCTTACTTTCCTCCTTACCCTAAAGCCCATTTTCTGGTCCTTTTATAGCCAAAGATGGAAGCTGGGCCCCAGTCACTTTACAGACCACAAGTACTTCTCGCAGACCACAGATAGGTTGTGTTTCTTCTCAGTCTCCAGGGTTTCTCAACCAATTCTTGCTTTTTGAAATCAAAACAACTAGACAGAGTAGTTTGTACAAAAAGAGAGGGGAAATCACTATGAAAACTAGAAAAAATGCATGATATTTAGCTAAATGCATGAGATAACAATGAAATTTGTAAGTGCAACAATGATGTACTGATATCTAGCAGCCCACAAATTTATTCATTAATAATGAGGGTGAATGTGTCATTACACTTGAGAAATAAAGGTCATTGTAAATGTAATTTACACATCTAATAAAATCCTAACAATAATAACTCCCAGAGTATGCTAGCATTTCCTCTAAAGCTTTGCATGGAGATCAAACACGCTTAAAACATAACACTTGATGAGTTAAAACAAGGCAAAGGTTTTGTAAAGATATCTGCCATTTAATCTTGAGTTCATGAATAGAGATAATCAAGCCTTAATCAAATAGGAAAACTCCCAAAGTATTTAATTACACTAAAATATATCACTTAGTTAACTCTCATGAGTTCACGGTTAGCTGATGAAAGTAGTTACCTACTGCAGTTAACACCCTTCAACTTGATCACAAGGATGGTCTCAATAAATTTGTATATATGTGATTTTGTTTCCTTATTATCTTACACAATTATAATTTAGTATTAAACTGGATAATTTGGATATGCATTTATTGTTACTTATTTTTCCAGTTTTCTGATACACTGTAGCAATTTTTAAAGTATTTTGATATTATAGATGTTTAATTAAATAAAAAAGATGATAAAGCTTGAATTTTAGTTCATATTGAGCTTGAGCCAAACCTGTAAACTGAAATATTATCATAAAATTATGACTTACTTTTTATTATTTTTTATTATTATATTTTTGATGGTTCTGCCTTTATGTCATTTCTCTTTATAGATCATTATAGTTGCCACTTTGATAAAATAAGCAGGCAACTCTTGTTCTTTGTTTTGTGTTCCAAGGGTATTGATTTTATACCTAGCATCTAATTTCGTATTAAACTTGCGCTATATCATGAGAACTTAATCTTTTACTTGTGGTATGCTGAATTTTTTCCTAATCATTTATAGAATACTTGCAGGGTGAAGCATTGGTGATGGGCTATGATGTGATGGGGTATGTTTCTTTTTTGCTTTTAAATTTTGGTATTAAAATGAAACCTACAAAATCTTTATATCATCACACAAGTATGTCAACATGTCAGTCAAAACAGAATAAGAATGGTATGGGAACCTCTCTGATTGTTTCCAAGGTTGAGGTTTATGAAGCAAAGTGCTAGCCTTTTGGATTGTGAAATAGTCTGCAAAAGGTTAGATGATGATAAAATTTGATGTTCATTGTGTATTGTAAATGCACGGATCGTTCAAGTAGTAATAAAATATTGTTCCCAAGAGGACTTTGTTGTTGATTACCAATTTCTTACAACTAAGGTTATCTCGACGAATAACTATGTGTATGGAAGGACTAAAGAAAACTAAATGAACTGAAAACTAGATTAACAGGACGAAGGCAAACTATTACTTAGGGTGATTTATTCATATTTCAAGGGCTTCTAGGATTAGGGTTCACCACAATGTTACATAAATGACTTTGTACTAATTTTTTTTGACTAAGTTTAATAATCTTTGAAGGTGGGACATCCTAAGGTACTCGCTATTTCCTTTCAATATATAACATGTATTTAACTTAGATCAATTCCTACTTTCGTGGTAGTGGAAGCTAATTAGACCTTTTAAGTTCTTTGATACCCAATTATCCTCAAGAAACCCTAATTAGGGCTTCATGTCAAACCTTAGTTCTCCTTTCGGTCCTTCCCTTGATATCCAAAATCATACAAACACGGGATCCAATGCATCCACAAGCATTAAGAACTACAAAATTGAATCAAAGAATAATTAAACATTAATATGAAGATAATAGTCAATACATTGTCAATTAACTAAACATTGGGCTAATCCCAACCCTAGAACAAAAGATCTACTCATCTTTGATTTACAATCCATAATATTTAATTCAAGCATAGATCTAAACATGAGATTATTCAAACAAAAAATAGAGAAAAGAAAAATCTCTTAATCCTTCATGCGTGATGTTCTTGTAAAGCGACGAATCGCAGCTTGATCTTCTAGACTGTCTTCCTTTTGATGACTTTTAGATGGTCTTATGCTCTTGGAGAAGTCTAACCCTTGCTATTGCCACTAAAGATACCCCAAAAAACCAATTCACGGCCTTTTATAGTGAAAGAAACAGTTAGGGTTCCAAAATTTGGCCAAACTCCGCGGGTGTGCTACGTTGCACGGGCAGCCTGTACTTCTTGCTGCTTTGTTTGCTGTTCTGATTTGGCAAGAAGCACACCAATGCAATCCAGCACGGGCAACCTGTGTTTCTTGCTGATTTTTATTTTTGCACCCTCTTTTTGCTCCTAACTTGATTCTTTCGATCTTTTTTTCAAGAATGCTCCATAGAACTATGGAATCGGTCTTATTTTCATCCACCTGTATACAAAATTTTGAGAAGTAGCAATCCGAACTAGGGGAGATAAATTCGTACAAAACATGAATGAAAATGCATGATCAATCAAGAAATAATACTGGAATCAAGTCTATATATTATGTGATTTTAATAATTATCAGATCTGGAGAATCTCCATTTATCTCAATGATACAACCTGCTAATCTACATATGGTAGGAAAAATGCTTTTATCCAGGAAATATCATTCTACAGTTTTTCATGAATAGGTTACTAGTTTGTGGTATTTACAAAATATGCATATCATCTGTTTCTTTATATTGCCATTGAAGTAAAGTTTGAGATATTATTATGTTTGAAATTTCATCCTTTATCTCTTTTTTATTTTCCTTATCTATGTTTGATGGGTAATGGAATCTGAAAAAGCTGAGACTTTGTTGTTTTAATATGCTGCAAGAGTTGTGTGAAAATTAAGTAGTTTGATACAACCAATTATTAATATGCTAATCACTGAAAGAATAAGGTAGTGAGGTTAGAAATTCTAGAAGATCCTAGAAGATATGTGGTAGCTGCAACTCTGTTTTCTAAAAGAAATTTGTTAGGATTCAGATACAAAAGTGACGAGTGCCCTTAAGTGAAATGTCAGGCTGAATTTTGGATATTTTATCCAGGAGGACTAAGCCCTCAAAGAACTAGTCTACACTTCTCCATTTCTCTGTTATCACTCTGTATTTTTCTGCTTTTGCTCTGAATTTCTCTCTGGTCATATAGAGTCATATAGAGATGAGTATGCTTGTTCATTTACTTGGTCTGCCTAGTTTCTTGTTGATCTTGCCTGTTTATTTCCATGTGTTTCTGGTTACACATCATAATGTCATTTATGGAGGTTTCACTATGGGAACGCTTGTTTCTAAATAGCATAACCCAACAAGGTACACATGCATAGCTTCTTGCTTAATAATTTATTTAGTTTGTAACGTTCAAAAATCCTGTGGAAATAGTCGATAAGTGGTTCTGAAGGTAAGTACCTGGAAGTTGTGATCCTTAATTAAGGCTTAGCTAATTCATGCTTACCCATTTGTTCCTTTTAATTATAACTTTTTTACTAGTGCAATTTGAAATTTAATTTATGATCTGCCATACTTTATAGTCACAACATATTCATCTGGCACATTCAGGTATGAGCTGTGGAAACCATACCTTCGGTCCATGATGGAGTGTGATATGAAAGCAGTTAGCATGGGCACAAAGATTAAATCTGAAGTGTTGGAGAGTTGCTTACAACAGATGAAAGCTTGCTTCCTAGATGTAAGCGTCTTTAGAACAAAATTTTTTCAACAGGCATATTTCACTTTGCAATAAATATAAAGATTTCCTTCGTGATAATTTTGTGAATGTTAACCTATGGGCTTCATTTTCCATTTTGTGAAAAGTGGCATCTCACTTCTGACTATTCAAATTGTTCTTTTCTTGGCATTCATTTGTTATGATATTGATCTCAGAAGACTTGCTCATTTTTTTCTTATCATAACAGTTAAAACATGTAAATCATAATTATTCATATTTGGTCAAAAATTGACTTTGTGCACCTATTTTTATGTGGCAATGCACTAACATTCTATGTGCATGATCTTCCTCTGTTACATATTTGTTTATCTCTGAAAGCTAAATTGAGAGGATATGAATTGAGAGAAAATCAAAACTATTTATGCTCTGGTTCAAGCGGAGCAATAAATATCTGTGTTCCTCCCTCTATGTAATTCAACTTTCTGTTGCCTCTGGTGGATTTCAGAATCCTAAAACACTGAACCCCCATTGCTGATCCTTGTCTATCATAATATTTTAAGTTGTATAAATGCTGTATATTGAATTTTAAAACCTATCCAACTGCCAGGAATACTAATGGTTATAAATGCTTTCAAAGTCAGTGGATGGTATGAGTTCTTGTAATGAACATTTATCATTGCTAATGGCTTCAGCTTGGTTAATATAAGCAGCTGAATTATCAAATTTAGTATTAGTTCTTGATGATTTGGATGATTATTAATATTTATTTTAATAAAACCCATAAAGCATGGCTTTTTCTTGTCATTGATTTATTTTTTTTGCAGTGCATGCTATCCTTTTCTTGCTTCTTATAATCTCGTGGTGAAGCTTTTGGTATTTGTGTATAGACCTTAGCTATAGCAACAACAACAAAAGCCATTAGTCCCAATTATTTGGGCTCAGTTACATGAATTGTTCCCTTCCACGTTTTTATATCAAAAGACAAAGGATTAGATAAACCAAGAATAGACATATCATTACGTAATGTTTTTACTTAACACTTTTTAGGTCTACCTTTATCTTTATCTTTATCTTTTTGTACATCTCTCTGCTTAAAGCGCTTCCACTATCTTTATGGGGACATTTACTGTATGTCCATACCATCCTAAACGATTCTTTGTTAACTTGTCATTGATAAGTGCCACTTCTAATCTATTTCGGATAAATTCATTGTTTAATTGATCTTTTTTAGTGACGCCTGACATCCATCTCAGTATTCTCATCTTAGCCATGCTTACCCTTTGAGTATGCTATATCTTAACCACCCAACATTTTGATATGTACATTATAGCTGGCCTAATAACCGTTCTATAAAACTTATCGTTCAATTTAAGAGGTATTCTATGATTACATAAAACTCAAGAGGCTCCCTCTATTTTACCCATCCTGTGTTAATTCTATTTGTTGTGTTGTCTTCTACAAGTTTCTTGTCATCTTGGATGATATAACCTAAGTACTGAAAATTTCTAATTCAAACCTTAATATCATCCATCCTAACCTCTCTCTCATTTTTACTAGTTTTACAATTGAAATTACATTTCAAATATTCCTTTTTAACCCTACTTAACCCCTTAGTTTCTAAAGTGTTTCTTCATATCTCTAATTTTAAGTTGACACTTTACCTATTTTCGTCAACTAAGATCATGTTATTAGTCGAAAGCGTACACCAAGGGGTTGGATCTCGAGCATGCTTGGGCAGCTTGTCGAAAACTATAGCAAACAGGTGATGATTAATGTTGTGCCTTGATGTAGGTCTATAGTAATAGGAAACTCTCTAGTCTCTCAATCCATTGTTCTAATGCTTATGTTAGAGTTGTCATACATATCCTTCATTAAGTTTATGTACCTAATGGTAACTTTTTCCATTTCTAAAACACACCAAAGGACTTCCGCGGGCACTCTATCATATGCCTTTTCTTGGCCAATAAAGATCATGTGCAAATTTTTTTTCCTGTCCTATGCTTCTTTATCAACTATCGTAAAATGTAGATAGCTTCCATAGTTGACCTTCCATGGATAATACTGAATTGATTTAAAGAAACACTAGTTTCACATCTCACTCGTTGCTCAATGATTCTCTCCCAAATTTCCATAGAATGACTCATGTTTAATTCTACAGTAGTTATTGCAACACTGGATGCCACCTTGATTCTTATAAATTGGAAATTAAAATACTTTTTCTCCATTCATCTGGCATTATTATAGATTCAAATGTCCTTAACTCTTTTTGCGATATTAATTTGTGTAAATATGTTGCTTTTGAGGCCAGCTTATACTAATTGAAATGTTTTCAGGCTAGGCAAAACAAAGCAAAACTGCTTGAAGCAATGGGAATTTTCTTTGAGAGGTATGTGCTTCATCGTGTTTAATTGTTCATCTATCAGCAATTATTATTAATTTTTAGCAATTCTGCAGAAGCAACAGGTCTGGTGGAGATACTGGTAATGCTGTTGAAATTGTGAGGCCATGTGGTGTATGCCGTGAATCTAATATGGGATTAAAACGGAACTCGGTATTCATCTGAACTTATTGCATGAATGACAATTTTTTTAACAGTAGTCGGAGATTTGTCCCTTTATCTTCCTGTTCTTTTATCTTAATAAAATTCTTTTGCACGATGCAGAATGGTCACTTTATGGTTGGGTGCTTGAGCTATCCCCTTGTGAGTTCTATTGTCCTTTACTGCTAAGTCATTATGTTGTTCACAGATGATTTTAAATTTTCACGTCTCTTGCCAGCATATTTACCTCATCTGGTCGCCTCATGCAACTATCTCCATCTTATTTGAATGTTTTCTTTGATATTTACCTCATAATGGAATTGAGATATTGGGCTAATAAGGGCATGATTGGTTATCAGCATACTCCAATAATCTATGTCTAAGCCTCAATTGTTCAGACTGTATCATGGCTATGGATTTGTTATCTGGACTCTGCAGATAATTCTCCCATGTGACATTTTCAAAATGCGTCGGAATCATATATATTTTTCTCTTGGTTTCTTACAGTTGGCAACTAATGTTGGAAAAATCAAATTCAAAATCCATTTTGTAAAATCTATCTACAAGGTTCAGATTATTATTTCATAACTTGAATGTTCCTTGCCATCCGCCAGAGTTACAGAAATGTATTTAAATTTAGCCATGTTGAAAGAAAATTGGTTGGTTCATTCTCGGAAAGAGTCAATATTTTTGAGAAACCACATTTTCAGTCAATGGATTCTCTCTCTCTTTTTTTTTTTCAATATAAAGTGAAGAGTGTATTAGTTAAGAGATTTGAGTCAGATATTTATTTTAAGGTAAAAATATTTTAATTAGATTTATATGAGTGTATACTAGTTTTGTACCCTATAATAAAATCAAATAGAGTAGTTTAAGCTCTCCTCTTAGGAGAAGAGCTTCATGTTCCTTATTGTAACCTGTATGTTCATTAGGTCCATATTCTGCATGCTAAGCCATTTTTTTATGGTTTTTTGTTAATATGATGACACAATGATTGGTCTTACATGTCACTCTCTAGTTTTGCAGTGCAGAAATGTTGTGTGGCTGCCTGGAGCCATATCAGAAGCAGCTATTACCAGCCAGATATGCCCTTCTTGTTCCCCAGGTCCACCATCTGCTTGTCAATATTGGTTTATTAGAATTAATTTTGAAATTGTATAAGTCTGTTTGATGTTATTTCCATGGTCTATAGGTCCTGTTTTTCTTATTCAGTTCAAATTTCGTCGACTGGAGATACCGCCAAATTATGACATTGACCATTTGGGTAATAAGCATAACCTTCTTAGTTCTAGTTGTCTATTTAAGGTATCATACTTGAAGTACAATGATCTGTATATCGTTGTCCTCTGATTTTTCTTTGATGTGTTTATTTAATCATGTTTCGAGCATTTTTTAGTTCCTAACTTGTCTTCTAAATTTGGAATACGCAAAATATTCCCTGGCAAGGGTTTCTTGTTCATCAATAGATTCAATAATATCATGTTTCACTTGATTACCCCAAACCACAAAACAGGCTTTACACCTGTCCAAGGGTCTATATGATTTGCATTACATATGTACCATTTTCAACATATGGGTTGTCAGATGGGCAAGGCATGATGTCCCCATGTGCTAGCTAATCAGCCAACTCTTTCATTGTTTGCATCCAGCAATTTTCTCTGATGTCCTGAGAATATCATGTAGAAATAGAAGACAAATTGGAAAGTTACGAAGTATAATGATAATAATTAGGAAGGCGGATTGCACCATAGGACTTCTAACTGATAGGTTCCTAAACTTGCAAAATAAAATGATTGTTGGGTGATGATGTAATCAAAGTATTGGAAGGGCAAATTTCATGCAAAAATGTAGTTCCCTTGTTGACCAAGCCAAGCTTGAAATGACATAATGGGAGTCATGAAATAATTGGCACATAAAAGAAATTAGGAGAAACATGGCTATTATGTTCATAAAAGAATTAGTTCTTACACAAGCTAATTGTGATGTAGGCTACACTTTTAGGCTTTTGGATCTTAACATTGAAAATCTTTTTGATTTATTACATATGCAGTATGGTGCATCTATTTGATTGAGCATAACTCTAATAGTGAATTGTGAACAAAACTTGTACACCCAAATTTACGCAAGAGATGGAAGTTGGGTTGTGTTTAAAAAAAGTAGAAGCACATTGAGAAGAGTTTTTGAACAATCGAGTTGACAGCCTTATGCCTCAAGGTTCATCGGACAAAGGGATCAAGCTTAAAATTTAGGTAACATCAACATGTGCCTCTGTTTTCAGTAACTGTATCATTTTTTGTTTTTATGTGGAATTTAGGGACTTGAGTTTTGTGATAAATTCCTATATCTTGAGTAAGGTATCGGTGTTAGATTCTTCTCCTAAACCTGAATGTAAAACCTCAATTGGAGCATCAAATAGATCCTTGATTATGGAGACAGGAGTTGAAGCAATCTAAAATTTTAGATGCAGGTCACAATAGCTACATTCCAGTAGAGAGATTAAAACTATAGAGAATATGACAAAATGTGTGTACGCAAAACTAGAAATCATAGCAATGCAACTGTATAATATACCAAGTTAAATGCATAAAACAACGGTTGGCTATTAGGAAAAGGAAGTATATTGCTTTTAACTATGCAACAAATTTTTATTTCAGAGCTGTTTGTAAACATTTTTTTATTCTGATTATTTACTTAGAATAGTAAATGTGATTATTATATGCAAACCGAACACACAATATTTGGCCTCAATTTAACTTAAAAGCTTAAACTGAGGCTGAAAGACTCAGACTTATGTCTTCATTTCCATATTGGCCGAATGATGTGGGACTATTAGCATCTCTCATGATTATAAGCTTACTCACCTGACCTTCTGAAATTTGTTTGCTTGTCCACTGTTTACTCAATTGCAGGATTCATTGATTTATTTCCGAGCTCTTTCTAGTACAGAATTTGCTTTCCTAATCTATGTGAAGTTATTGAATTTTGCTGAAACATTACCAAGTTTAAAATTGAAACCTGTTGATCACAAATGACATCTTTTATGCATTTTTCTTATTGCTGTTTCCTTATGATGTAACAAATAATTTCTGTTTGTCTAGTTTAACTCAATAACAAGCAATGCATATGAAATGTTTTTGTCTGATTTGTTTATCTGCAAGATGTAAATGTTTTGTCTATTTCACCACCATGAATAAAAAATTACACTTTATTTTGGTAGGCTGCATTGGTGGTTGTGATGCCACACTTAGAGAACTTACAGAGATTTGTGGGACTGGATCTCGTAATCTTCCTGGCATGACAGGTTTTATTCTTGTTGTGACTTTCTCTTTATTTCTATTTTTATTTGCGAATTTAAGAGAGTGAGTTCACCAATCCTTTATGGTGATCCTAGGATATTTATGGTAGAAGACATTCCTCTCAGTAGATAACAATATGCAAAGTATATAAACACGGGAAGATAAACAATTTAGTTGTCGATGAATTTAGTTCTGCGCTCAAATTTTGAATTCCAAATAAAGTGTGCTATCTGGGCTTTTGTTCCAAACACCAGCATAATATAAGGCTGTGTTGGGTTACTCTATTTCAAATAGATGCTTTAGTTTGTCTGCATCCTTGCAATAGTTCTACTGATCTGTCAGACATGTATGTGCGAAAATTGGGAATTAAAATCTCGAGGAAAGCAAGGACATCTTACCTTTAAGAGTTGCATAATAATGTTTTTTGTTTTGTATGGACTTACAAGATTTCATTAAGAAGCCTGCATTTTTGACACAAATTGGTAATTTACCAAACGGGAAATTTGAGGGAATTCCATATTGTGTATGAGCTGATTTATTTTCAGTCATTAATAAACATTAGTGAAACAACAGCTATAGAATGTGTAGCTTACATATTATTTGTGCTGTCAAAGCCAATCTGCTAAATCAGATTTTTGGTAAGACCAACTTCTTGCGTATGGTCTAGCCCATCAAATTTTCCTTGTTGATGGTGATTCTATCATCTATTCTTGCAATGAACAACCTCATTTTCTTTATTGACTTTTCCCTAGACAGTTACAATTATTTCTGAGTTTTGTATGGCCATATCTTGTAAAGGTTATTTACATTTGCTTTTCTTTCCATGTTATCTTTTAGTTTTTCTTGCCTCTGCATGTTAACGGTGGTTAAACACTATATTGAAGGAATGTTCCTTAAAGTTCTTGAACAACAGTGAGCTTTGAGAAGATCAAATCATACTTGCACAATCATCATATCCATTCCACAATATTGATGTTTTATATAATTATCATGAGAGAGAGAAAGAGAGGGGAAAACTGAAAAACTAGGAATCCAATAATATCCTGAGAAGAAAAGAAAACTAAGTTAAGAATAAAAAAACAGGAAACAAATAATAATAAAAAATAACACAAATCAATCTATGGAGAATGGGATTGATTCCAATCTTTTGATACTCTTGTTAAGCTGGGGAAAATCTCTTGGTAGTTCTACAACCTGCTATATGGTAGGATTATATGTCATACTAATCACTATTGAATCTATCTTCTCTTTGACAAAGTGCCTATCACCTTCATGTGCTAGGTTTGATCATGTTGAGCAGGATTGTGAGCAATACTAATTACTGCCTTTATTATCATACAAAATTTCATTGCTAGGGAAGTTGGTATCTTAAGTTTTTCTATCAGTTGTTTCAATGTCAACTTAGATGTTCCTTGGGCTAAAGCTCTAAATTTGGCTTCAACATTACTTCAAGTGTAGAATAATGTGGGGTGTGCTAGCACAAGAAAATACTTGCAAACGTAGAGGTTTTGTGCGATCCATGTTTTTTTTTTTTTGGGGATTTTGTGAACTATATGCTAGGAGGTTTCTCTTTTGGTAGAGATTAAGTTTCTATCTTTATAGCTGATCAGCTATGGATATATATCTACGTAGGCAATTTGATTATAGAGGAAGAGGTTCTCCTTCCCAACATTTAGTTTTTTTTCTCCTATCAAGCCTATGATGGCGCGACACCGCCCGTGTTCGCCGTTAGCCAAACTCAGCCTCATCACAAGTATCACAACAAGCAAACAAAAGCAAGCACAAAAGAGAGATGACTCTAACACCTTAAGGGGCCGTTTGGTTCATAATAATGATATATTACCACGGTAATGAGATTACCATGGTAATGAGGTTGGGAATGTTATATACCCGGAAATGTTGTGGTAATGTGAAATTACTATATTTGGTTGAGAATTTATATTGCTTATAATCTTTCATTACCATGTTTAATTAGTCATGGTAATCACCTTAGTAATATGTCAAATTTACCAAAATAGCTCTATATATAAAATTTTGAAAATATAATTTAAACTAGGTTTAATTACCTTACAGGTCTCTATAATTGTGTACTTTCTGCCTTTTTAGTCCTTTTAATACTTTTAGGTACAATTAAGTCCTCATATTTGGTCAAGTTGGGTCATTCTAGTCCACATCAATATTTTTAGTTACAATTAAGTCTTTGCAATTTACATTTGCCCATTTACACCGTGGACTAGAATGACCCAATTCGACTAAATATGAGGACTTAATTGTACTTAATAATATTGCAAGGATTAAATGGGCAAAAATTACACAATTACAGGGACATGGACAACAATTAAACCTTTTAACAAATTATATAAATAAATTATTAAATTATAACATAAAAAAAAATTGCACAATTTTTTAAAATGCCTTTGTATTTACCAGAATACCCCTACACAAACTTTTGAAAAATATAATTTAAGTATTTATATAAATAAATAATTAAATTATAATATTAAAAATTATTTTTTACAATTTTTTAAAACACCTTTATATTTACGAAAATACCCCTACACAAAATTTTGAAAAATATAATTTAAGTATTTATATAAATAAATAATCAAATTATAATATTAAAAATTATTTTTTTACAATTTTGTAAAATACCTTTGTATTTACCAAAATACCCCTACACGAAATTTTGAAAAGTATAATTTAAAGTATTTATATAAATAAATAATCAAATTATAATATTAAAAATTAATTTTTTGCACAATTTTTTTCCAAAACATTTGTATTTACCAAAATACCCCTACACATGAATTTTGAAAACATATAATTTAAAGTATTTAGATAAATAAATAATTAAATTATAATATCAAAAATTATTTTTTTGCACAATGTTATAAAATATCATTGTATTTACCAAAATATCCCTATATATAAAATTTTGAAAATTTTAATTTAAAGTATTTAGATAAATAAATAAATAAATTATAATATCAAAAATTATTTTTTTGCACAACTTTTTATAATACATTTGTATTTACCAAAATAACCTAACATATAAAATTTTGAAAAACTTAATTTAAAGTATTTAGATAAATAAATAATTAAATTATAATATGAAAATCATGAAAACTAGGATTTTGACAATGAGTATAATAAGGAATTAGATTAAATGAGTGGGGGCATAATTGGGATAAAAATATTACACATTACCACCAGCCTGGTAATCTGGATGGACACCTATTTTGGTGGTTATCAGATTACCACCATATTTGGTTATATTTCACTATTGATAATCTCACATTATTATTAACATTACCACTACTACAGTAACCAAACATGGTAATTTGAACATAGTACCATCAAATTCCGGTAATGTTTTCACATTACTACAAACCAAACATAGCCTTAGACCTTTTTATTTCATTACTCTCCGAAAAATGGATCCCTTTTTTGGTTTTTTGTTTCTTGGATCTTATTCAACGATCTTGTCTCGCTCAAGACACGGTAGCAAAGTTTCTCACTTGCTCTCGACTAAGTGGCCCGGCGTTTTTACTCACCATTTAAGCTTCTGCCGCATGGTGAAGTTAGACTCTGGTCTTCATGCCTTACTTTCGCCAACTTTACAACACGTTATAACAACATTGCATGAAGAAATAAAGATGGTGCCAAGCTACAACAAAACTAAATATTCTTTTCAAATGTTTTTAAGTGGGACTTTGTTTTCCTGCAGAACCCCTTGATACTACCCTGGCTTCTAAGCACAGTGTCTGGTATCCTCATCTCCTCCTTAGGATAGTGGAGTCAGGGACCACCCTGACTCAGCTTAACTTTAGCCTCATCCCGATTATTACCCAAAAGCTTGTAAAGAATTAAACCGGGCCCAAGGTTTTGCATCATTATCCTCTACAACAGTCAAGGCGGCTAGTTTCTCTAGCTTCAAGCATTCTTTTGCTCAATATGGTCTTTCACAAATAAAGCAACCAGATGATTTGGTGGTTGAGACTTCTCTTCTGGTCTCAACCTTCTCCTCCCGGGTTTTCTCGACGTTGGGAGCCTTCATTGTGTGATTCACACGATGAAAGTCTTTCCTCCGTTCAGACTTCTTCTTGGATTGTGATATCTCCTCTAGGTCGGATATAGAAGCGTCTAGATAGCCCACTAAAGCCTTCGCATAAGCAATGGCGGTTGACAAGTCTTTCCCTCCTTGTCTACGTACCTTGATTTGGGCCCAAGGTTTCAGTCCAGTGAAGAAGTTGAACAATTTCTCCTCCTCGGACATGTCATTGATGTCAAGTAATAGGGATGTGAACACTTTCACATATTCTCAAATAGTACTCGTTTACTTCAACTTCGTCAAGACCACTCTTGCAACCCATTCGATGTTGCAAGGAAGGAACTATTCCCTCAACTTCTTCAATTCATCCCATGAATTGAAAGTGTTCCGCCCGACATGGGCATCCTCTATGTGGCGGCTCCTTCACCAAAGTTTGGCATCAGCAGTTAGGTACATGCCCACCAAGGAGACCCGCTTGTCCTCCGGGACTTTAGCTGCTTTGAAGTACTGTTCCATGTCCCAAAATAAATTCTCCAAGGTCTTGGCATTTCGGACACCATCAAAGGATGAGCGTTCCAATAGCTTGACACATGTAGCATCGGGGCCTGCGCTCATGCCAGGAAAGGCAACACCTTTGAGAAGATTCACATCCATTGTGAGTGACTGTATTTGGGGAGTCACCACTTAGAAAGAACAGACAAGCTCACTAACACGATTGATTAAACCTTCACACCTTTGACAGAGGGACATATAAGAAGTATCCCTGTCAGAGAATGATCTGACTATGGAATCTTGCCATTGTTTTAACTGGGGATTTTTAAAACATTCAAGTAGCATATTGGTTGAATGAAAAGAATTATTTGAACTTATCACAACTAGTTTGCACACATGTTCTTTAAGGGTAGAGGAAAATTAGGCCACTGAAAGAATCCTTCGAAAGAGACCCTAGATTTGAGGCATCGGATGAATAAGATTCCATGGTGATGTAATAGTTGTGGAATTCGATGCTTATAAAGATAAACAATATGTGTGTTTCTTGGTAGCGCGAAGGAGAATTAGGATGCCATTAGGCAGACATATTCTAAAGTCCATGATGTTGCTCAGCGAAATTAAAAAAAAAAAATCTAAAAATTTAACCAGCCAAGCAAGGGAATTGACCTGTCATAGAATACTCAGAACTACTCGCAAGGTTTGTGGTAGGAGGTGGATCATTATCAATGCATTCAAATGCGCTGTAGTCCGGATGCTGCAATTCTTAAATGATTCAGAAAAGGATTGTATCTATGATTTTCTAGCCTATCTCAATGTAGACTTTGATCCTTTGAGGGTGCAGATTTTGTGGAAGGAGGACTTCCTTTCCTTGAAATAGTTGCTCCACTTCGGTGAGGGTGTTTTCATTGGTCCACACACATCTGCATGGATCAATTGATGCCTTTCAAACACTCTCCAAGCCTTGTTTACAGGATACGGCAATCTGTTTTGCTTTCCAAATTGACAAATTTGATAAACATTCCTTTGATCATGAATGACAAGAAAGCTTTGACTTAAGATGTCATACAAGTGCTTGTGTGCAGTATAATTAAAATGACCAAATCTCTTGTGCCATAACACTAGTTCATCAATGATAGTTGTATTGGCATGTATATTTGTCTTTTTCCACTTTATTTGAAAGCTTTTGTCTCTCATTTTTACAACCATCAACTTAGAACTATCATGATCAACAATGGTGCAACACATTTTTTGAAAAATGCAAAGAATAATTCTTCTTTAGCAATTGATTCACACTTCGCAAACTTTGGCAAATTTCAAGCACAAACACCACATCTGTAATGTATATAGTATCTGTTGGAGTTTCTGTTAGAAGAAAGGAGAAAGAATGAATAAATTCTCATTATCACTGAACAACAACCATTGTGGTCTACATATAGGCGGAAACAATACAGTATCCGTTATGTATGTATATATATACGTATACATAGCTAGAATACATATAGGTATGCATACACATCTAACATATCCATCTAACACCCCTCTCAAACTTTATGCGGATCATGTGTCTTGAGTTTGGATAACATGATTAGATGTTGATCATGTGTCTGTGCCTTGGTGAAGAAATCAGCCACCGGGACCTTGATAGGAAGATAGTGGAGTGACACAGTCTGAGTATGAACATGAGAATGAGTGAAGTGGGCATCCACACCAATGTGTTTGGTCAATTCATGCTTGATTGGATCTGTAGCAATCTGAAGAGCACCAGTATTGTCACAGTGAATAGGAATTGGAGAAGTAAGTGCGACACCAAAATCCTGCAAAATCGACCGAAGCCAAAGAACGTCCTGGATGGTAGAGGCCAAAGCATGAATTTCAGTCTCAGCACTAGACTTGGCATCAATATGCTGTTTCTTGTTCTTCCAGACAACAAGGGAAGACCTAAGAAAAATACAGTAACCAGTGACAGAAACCCGATTATCAGGAGAACTGGCCCAAGTAGCGTCAAAATAAGGCTGCAGCTGAAGAGTGGACTGGCGTGAGTAGAACATGCCACGTGAGGTGGTACCACGAAGATATCTAAACACCCGGAGAAGAGCATAATGAACGGAAGTGGGAGCCGCAACAAACTGGCTGAGAATGTGAACAGCATGAGAAATGTCAGGACGGGTGACGACCAACTATACTAAATTGCCAACCAGATGTGGATATCAAGTAGGATCCGATAAGGGAATCCCATTAAAAGCACGAAGCTGCAAATGAAGCTCTATTGGTGTAGTAGCAGCACGAGCGTCTATCATACTAGACCGAGCAAGAAGATCTAGAGTGTAACGCTGCTAAGAGAAACGATAGCTGTTAGGATGAGAGGAGATCTCAATACCCAGGAAGTACCGAAGTGGGCCAAGACCTGTCATCAAGAAAGTCTCATATAGTTTCTTCTTCACAAAGGTAATGTGAGCAAAATCATCACCAATAAGAATCATGTCATTCACATATAGTAGAAGAATGGTCCGACCTCGAGAAGAAGAATGCACATAGATGGTTGGATCATGGATGCTTGGGGAAAAACCTGCAGTCTCAACCACTGTGATAAAGCTCTCAAACCAGGCTCGGGAAGCCTGTTTGTGACCATAGAGAGCACGACGAAGATGACAAACAGACCCTTGAGGAACCTGAAGGAGGAACCATGTAAACTTTCTCCTTCAAGTCCCCGCGAAGAAACACATTCATATCAAGCTGATAAAGGATTCACCCACGAACAACCTTAACATCAACTAAAGTGCGCACAGTATGCATGTGGGCCACTGGTGCAAGTCTCCTTATAGTCACGCCCATTCTTTTCCTGAAAACCGCAAGCAATAAGATGTGCTTTATAGCACTCGAAAGATCCATCAGAACGGGTTTTTATCCGATAGATCCAATGACAGGTTATGGGAGTAACATGAGCAGGAAGAGGAACAAGATCCCATGTGAGTCCGGGATAGAGCATCAAGTTCCTCAGCATGGCAGTATGCCACTCAGGTGATCGAACCACTTCTCTGTAGGTACCTGGCTTAAAGACATCCGGAATATTGGTGCTAGCAGAGGCATAATGAACAGGAGGATGTAAAGTAGAGCAATCACGTAAAAAGTAAGTGGAAGATGATACCTCGGGAGCAGGATCAGTAGTAGGAGAGGTGTTAGAGAGTACCTGCCGTGGTGGAGTAACTGTAGGATCTTGACGATGGTAAACGAAACGAATAGGTGGGTCGGCAGGAGGGAAGAAGGAAGAAGAAGAAGACACTAGGGCGGACTCAACAGATAAGGGGAAAGGAGGATCAAAGAAGGAGTTAGTGATAAGCTTTAGAGGAGTGGGAAGCGAAGGAGAGGAAGACACAGGAAAGGTGTCCTTAGAAGAGTGAGTAGGGAAAAGGAAAGATTGATGAACTAAGGTAGAGGGAGTCATAGTAAAAAAAGAGATGCATAAAAGGGGGTAGACTTATCAAACGTGACATCACGGGATATATGTATACGAGTGACAGGATCATGGCAATGATAGCCTTTATGTTCAAGGCTATGCCCTAGAAAAACACAGGAAACAGACTGGGCAGTAAGCTTTGTTCGCTCCCGAGATGAGAGTAAAACAAAGCAGCGACAGCCAAAAACATGGAGATGATCATAGTGGGGAGGTGTCCCATGAAGACACTCTTCTGGACTGCGACCATGAAGTTGTGATGAGGTTGAAGGTTAATCAAATAAACAACAGTGCTAACAGCATCAGCCCAAAAATGAGGAGGGAGAAAGGCACCAAGAAGAAGAGCACGAGTCGTCTCTAAGATATGACGATACTTGTGTTCAACAACCCCATTCTAAGGATGAGCCCCAGCACAAGATAATTGAGGTAAGGTGCTTTCAGAAGATAAAAAGGCATGAAAAGCCTAAGAAGTGTACTCACCGCCAGGTCAGACTGAAAAGTCTTGACTGAGACAGCGAATTGAGTGTGAACCATAGTGACAAAAGATCGATAGATGGACAGTAACTGACCACGATGATTCAAAAAATAAATCCAGGTGAAGCGAGTGTAGTCATTAATAAAAATAACATAATAACGATTGCCACCTTTAGAAACAAAGGGAGCGGAACCTTAAACATCAGAATGAATAAGTTCAAATGGAACAGTAGTATGGGATACACTAAAAGGATAAGGATGCTATAGTTGTTTACCAAGCTTACAGCCAACACAAACTACATTAGAGCAAAAAGAGATAGCTCCTAAGACGCTAAGACGAACAAGCGATGACATACGAGAAGGATATAGATGACCAAGACGATGTTGCCACATTTGATGAGATAACATAGTAGCATGACATTGATGAAGGGATCCAGTGGAAAATGGGAGGTGAAGGGTATCCAACATATAAACTCCATTATGGCGGCGGCCAGCTTCAATTACCTGCCCACTGTGATCTTGCACACGACATGAGGAACGGTAAAAAATAACCTGACAATCATAATCATAAGCTGGCTAATAGACATGAGATTTATGGATAAACGAGGAACATGAAAAACAGAGGGAACAGATAAACCACTAGATGAAAGATGACCAGTAGAGGAGATAGGAAGTAGTGGTTCATCAGCAGTGGAAACACGTGTGATAAGTGATGGTGGTCAAGAATGATGAAGATGAGTAGCATTAGGAGTCATGTCAAGAGAAGCACTAGAATTAAAAAGCCAGAGATGACAGAAACTACTTAGAGCAGAAGGAGGAACCTGAGCGGAACGTACATGTCCTATGGAGTCACCAAGGTGAGACTGCTGGAACTGTCGGAGGTTACTATGACGACGAGAGCCATGGGGAGGCCCCACGGGGTAGAAGATGGCCTGAGAAGAGTGGTAGTGGGAGTAGAGGTGGAGTCGATGGAGAAGCACCATGGGGAGCACTACCTGGAAATCCACGTTGCTTCTTCCGGCAATCACGCTCGAAAAGACCCATGATGCCATAGTAGTGACAGGTCACAGTCTTCTTCGGCAGTGGAGGGGGCGGAGACGAGATAGGTGAAGGAGCTGGAGGCCTAGTATGGAGGGATGCCGTTGAGACTGAAGGATGTCGAGAAACAGCAAGAGTACTGCACCCTTTGGGAAGGAAGCCTGAGCCGGGTTTCCTCAGCACGAACAAAAGCGAACGCCTCGTCTAAGGAGTAGATAGGAGCATGAAGAAGCTGAGCCTAGACGGCTCAAACTCTGGGCGAAGACGCATGATGAACTCGTACATACGCCGTCTCATCATGGCTACGACGACGAGAGCAAGACTCTAAACAGGTAAGAATTTGAGCAGCGTGGACGATACAGTAAGGAGGTGTGAGAGCATCAATCTGACGCCATAAATCACAGTAGTGGTGGTAGAACTAATCGACGGTATTATTCTCCTGTTGAAGACTAGTAAGGGCGTGGTAGAGGGTGTAGAGTTGCGACTGACTAGAATTACACTAGCAGCGCTCAAGATACTCCCATATCGCATGAGCAGTGGGAAGATCGGTAATCTGAGTATGAATCTCATGAGTGACCATCTGGCAGATGATCATCCTAGCGGTAGAGTCCTCAGTAGCCCACTTCTCCAATTGCTGCTCAAACATATGGAGAAGTGCATAAGCCTCAGTGGAGGAAGTAGTAGAGTCTGGTAGGGAAAGGGCAGTAGGAGCAGTGCCAGTGCTATCAACATGATGAAGGACGCGAGTACCATCAAGAATTCTCTTGACAGTGAGTTTCCAAGGAATGCAATTAGTGCCATCGAGCACTATATCAGAATGTTGGAGATTGCGGTAACGCATCTTTGCTAACACGGCACTGAATCCAAAGGCATCCATGTATATATATATTATTATTTTATTTTATTTTATTTTATTTTATTTTATTTTATTTTATTTTTTTGTCTAGGGTTGGTTGGAAAGATTCTCCAAACACAGACTTTTTTTTTTTAATCTTCTGGTGGTTGGAAGGGGTTTAATGCCTTGATACTCGGAAAAAAGAAGGCAAACTTTTGAAGAGGCTGTCGGTGGTGCTTGTCGGGCTGTTGGTGGTGCCGAGGGCTGGACGAAGCTTAAATGGATGTAGTGGCCGGTGGGCAACGAAGCTCAGGCGGAGCTCGGGTGATGAAGTGTGGCGTGGGGGTGCGCGGTTGGCAAAGGTAGGTGTGGGCAGTAGAGAAGGGATGTGCGAGTGGTGGGGAAGAGAAGTGCGACCGGTGGAGAAGGCTTGAACCTCGTCTGGCGAAGGGTGGCAGTGGGTGAGATCTTTTTTTTTTATTATTTTAATGAAGAAATGAAAAACTGAGAGGTAGAAGGCTGAGGTGATGGTGGCCGGTGACGGAGAGAAGATGAGTGGTGGCCCAAGAAGATGGTCGGAAGAGAAAGATGGAGGTAACCTAGCTAATCTGATAAGAATGAATGAATTCTTATTATCACTTAACAACAACCATTATGGTCTACATATAGGCAAAAACAATACAGTATCCATCATGTACATATATACATATGTATATACAGCTAGAATACATATAGGTATGCATACACATCTAACATATACATCTAACAATCTCAACAACATCGCCTCCCTTGCCTTTGACATCAACAAGTTCTCCATTCTTAATTTCACTTTGGACTTGTATGACTAATCTAGCTCTCATAGGTTGCTTGAATCAGGTGTCATATGGTTTGTATAACCACTGTCAATAAACCAAGCATTTGTAGAGTGACTTGTTGCATAGCATGTAGCAACAAACAACTCTTCTTTCTGGTGTTGCTGTTGATTTTCTGCTATCTGAGCTTGCTGCTTTTGCTGATCATTCTTGTTCTTGCATACCCTCTTCAAATGACCAAATTGCTTGCATGACCTGCATTGCACATTTGGCCTAAACCAACAATATTTCTTTGAATGATCATTCCTCTTGCAGTGAGGACATGGAGGATTTCTCCTCTTGCCTCCATTTTTACTTCCTTGGCCCCCATTCTTCTCCTTATTGTTTCTCTTACCAGAATGGTTCTTCTCTCCACCTTGGAAAGCTTTTCTCTTTTGTAATACAATGAAAAGCCCTTCACTGTTGGTTTTCTTGTCTAATCAATCTTCTTTACTCTTGAGCTTGAAAAGCATGAACTAGCTCAGACAAGGAATTTTAGACAAATCCTTGGAGTTTTCTAGAGAAGAAATCTTGGACTCAAATCTTTTAGGCAAGCTCACCAGAACTCTCTCCACTACCTTTTGATCTGATAGCTTCTCACCATGAAGCCCTGTGTTGTTAATAACTTCCATGAATTTATCTGTGTACTCTTTAATGGTTTCATTGTCTTTCATTCTCAAAACTTAGAATTTCCCCTTCGAATTAAGAATTGATTTTTTTTTCTCACTTCCCATGTACATCTCCTTGAGTTTGTCGTAAGGGTTTTTTGGTGTTTCACAAGCCATAAGTGCGGCATGAATATAAGACAAAACTCTTGGATCTTTCGCTTCTTTTTCTTGATGAGCTCTGATTTGATTTAGAGTTGGATTGCCTCTCAAGTAATCTTTTGTCTTGCTAGACCAAGCATGATAGTTCTCACCATTGGAAGCAGGGGGGTGCAAGGGATGATGTATTGTTGGAAGCCATGAAGGTTTGAAGTCTGAGTTTGTAGGTTTTGGGAGAAGAAGCCTTGCTAGTTTTCTTTCTTCTTTAACTCACAGACACAGTCTCTAAGATTAGAGAAGTTCTGATACCATTTATTGGTGTCTTTGTCTGAAGAAAGAAAGGTAGAAAATTTGAGATGCTTTCAATCATATACAAAGTACAGAGTAAGAATATATCTTACCTTGGTATCAGCCTTTTCCTAATTTTAAGGACAACCACTAACTAGTAAATAAGACCAAACAAACATCATATTTTCCTTAACTCTGCAGCACATAAGCTACTCAAAACACAGCCAAAATAACAACAAGTCTGTTATGTACTGATAGCAAAATCATCACAGGATAAACACAAAAAGATCAACAAGGTTTATCATCATCATCATCATCATCATGCAGTAGATGATCCTTGATCATTTTCCCTTCTTGGGCTTGAATCTCCACCCTCAAGCCTTTCTCTCCTTCGATTCCTTTCTTGATCTCTAGGAATGATTCAGTTGGGTAATGGATGACTGCTGGAGTCTGGAAGCTTGACCTCGGTCTAGAAACTTCTTATATTTGAACCTTTCCCACCTTTTATAATCTTTTCTTTGAGTTTGTTACACAATAAGCATATGTTTAGCACGCGTTTAAAAGCCGTTTAATAAACTCAAGCATGGGTTGGAAGCCTGAGGTCTTTTGCTGGCTGCTTCACTTTGTTGAAATTTAAACTCCATCAAGTTTTGTGAGTTAGGAAAAATGCTAAATATGAAAGTTGTAGAGTTTGACTCAGCTTTCCAATGCAACAAAAATTATTTGATTTGTACTTCAATTGAGTGAGATATGTGCAAAAAAAATCTGACAATGCAGAGGCATTTTGGATTTGTTTCAGGACACGGCTATGCCTTGGTTGTGTTTAGCTTTGTTCTTGGCACTTTTTGAGCTTATTTTCTTCTCTTTAGTTGCTTTGACTTGTTGAAATTGCTCTCCATATTTTTCTTGGGAACTTTTCTCCATTTGCACTGAAATACATCAAGAGAGTTTTTGGTAGAATAAACGCACAAATAATACAAAAACCTGATTAAAACATGGGAAAAAAAGCTACTCAAAAGGCTATGAACTCATCCAAAGTAGTCATGAAACAACTACAAACTTTTCACTCATCAGTCTGGTATAAGATATACTTCAACTTCTTTAACCTTGAGGCTTTGTCCTTTATGCTTGTGGTGGATAGAGGCAATATTCTTTACAATGCATTTCTAGATGTTCCCAAGTGTTGAGCTAAACTCACAATCCTTGAGTCCTTCAAGTCTTACAAGCACTTGTCTATTCAATAAAAAGAACTTGCACTCTCTCACGATTGTTTCACTTCAACTATCATTATCGACTATTCTCACTACTATCTTCCTCTAAATAAATGTGCCTCTTTTGATCCTGATGAATTTTCCCATTTTCATCTTCTGGAAAACTAAAATGGCATACTTTGCAGATGAACTCAGAAATTCAACCTCTTCTCTGTTTATGAATATGTAATCTAATTAGAGCTCAATATATTTTTGACAACAATAATACCTTAAAAATTGTTCTATAGAAGACCACAATTATTTTGTAATTTATATACCATCGAAAGCAAAAGTTCTCTCTCAAATATATGTAACTGTGTCATTACTCATCTGCAGGTAGTGAATATAACTGTGTGATATGGTACTAACAATGATAATTATAATCTTAGAATACTTATGAAAGCTGGTTTCGTTTTTATGTAAATAGCCTCACTATGTTGATTTATGCCCTAGTATATTAAGTTTTGCAATTGATTGGATGCTTGAACAATTGAATGTGGGTCTTCATTATCCATTTTGACTTATTGGAAAAAATTTTCTTTTCCTTGAGAAATTTGTTTTGGGTATCTTCAATGTAAAAAGTATAATGCTTGATGTTGTATACTATATGACCCTTCACTTTTCCTTGAAAATCATAGTACTGTAAATGTTCTTTCCAGTATATGATTAATCTAGGATAACTCAAGTTTAAGAGAACCCTGAGATCTTTGAACCCTATGCCCCATTTTTAATTATTTGACATGCCATTCAGGTTCTGGTGCTCAGCTTTTTATGTTTAGTTTTCTATAATGATTTCCTGCTATAGCTATCTGTAGTACATTCTTGTTATGCCTATGTGCATTACTAGAGGCTTGCTACGTGATTGATTTGCAAATACTTTGATTTTATTATTATTATTATTATTATTATTATTATTATTTTTTGTGCATACACATATTAACTACTCTGAGGGGGCACATGGAAGAGCTAAAATCAACAAAGGAGCATATTTGACATTTGGAGAAAGTTTCTCAGCTTCGGTAGAGTTTTTATAGTAAATTTGTTTGATGAAAATTCCAACTGGATTGGATGCAGCCTCATGTTCTACATTTATAATGATAAATGATTGTTGTTCAAGTAAAGGTTGTAAACTATATAGCATCACACATGTATTGAACACAAACAAAATTTTAATTGCGGAATGATATCTACAAGTTTTTTTTTTTTTTTAAATGTCTACAAGATGATGGCTATTTGCACTGGAAATTTACACTCATCATGCTTTCTGTATCATAATGCACACATACAAAAACTTACAGAATCTGTGTACATTCGTGATCAGTGTTGAGGATGAGTTTTTTATGTGTATTAAGGCCTGATGATCATTGTTTACAGCAGTTTTACCTAGACTTGATTGTCCTCCGCATGGAATAATCTCAAAGAGTAATCATCAAATTGGACATCTAGAAAGGCATATATTCTTGATTTATACATGAAATGTGATATATATATCACATATCATGTTTTCTTGCAGACATCATATTAGTCAGGTTGGTGTTAGACAGTCGAATTCAGGTTGTGTTTGACAAAGTTATTTCTTGCCCTTGATTGTCTTTTAGTTGCAGTTCAACTTACCTACTGCATGAGATTGACAAAATGTCTGATGATTTCTATCCTTGTTTTCCTGTTACTTCTAGCAAGAGCACAGCGAGCTGCCTATCCTTCAAGTGATTCACAAAGTGGACATCGAAGGCAACGTTCTTGCGCACATTGCAGACAAACAAGTCATGCATCAAATGATTGTCCATCTCTGACCTCACATGCACGTGGTGTTCACTCTAGGAGATCTCAAAACCCTAGAAATGATCCTGGTAATCAACAGTGACTTTACCTCATGCCATTAATTAGTGTAAACTGCTAAGAATTGTCATGGGTGCTGGTTTCTCCCTAGAATCCAGTCTTGAACTTCCAATGGTAAATTTAATGCTATCTTTTCTACCTAGTATTAGTGTTTATTTCAACCATAAAATTAAATAATTGTTTAAGTAATACCTTATTTTTACTGGCAAGAGGAAGATGATCCCATCAAAATTCATAATCAGAAATCCTCTGATGTTGTTGGTTTTTTTCTTTCTTTTTTCTTTTTTTTTTTGCTAGCATTATCTGATAATTTCAATAAAGATATAACATGCCCCAAATAAATTTAATTTGATAGATTTACAAATGCTCATCTTGGATGTAGTTGTCCTGACTTACAACTGTCATCTATGGAAACTCCCGAAATCCTTGGATACCTACTCTCACAATCTGCATTTTCTTGTAGGCCAAATATCTTGCCATTGCGGAGAACCATGCACATTACGAACTGCTAACACAGAAAATAACCGAGGAAGGAAGTTTTACACCTGCCAATCTCGTGATTGTGACTTCTTTCTGTATGTAAACCGAGATTTCTGTTACATTTTTGGATCGTTGACCTTGAAATTATTATTCAATTGCTTGAATTTCTTATGAATGTCTATTTCTGATGGCCAAATTATTCATAGTTTCTGCATAAGCATGAGCATGCATAAATTTCGCTAGCACTGGAGATATTTTTAATAAACATCAGATCAAGTTTGTACTTTGTGTTTCCATATTTCAGTCATATCTGATCTATTTTGCTGTATTATATTATACAATCTCATTTTGTGTGCACGTATTTAATGAAATTCTCTTCTGCTGCAATACCATAGAAGTCTGTATAATTCTGAAAACAAAGTGATGTCACCTTGAAAGTAGTAAAATTCATGGTGGCTTTGCATGCTGTGGATTTAACCATTGGCTTCCATTTTTTCTTATGTAAGGACTCCGCACAATGAGAAATTTATGTTTGTCAGGTTTGCCAACTTGAATCCCACAAGATTGTCTGATGTTGTAGTGTCTGTATAATTATGTTGTCTGCTGGGCCTAAAAAAGTAATATAGCAGACATGCTTTTTCTCTTGGTGTCTCTCATATTATTTTATTGTCATGATAGAAAGACATCGACTGCAGTAGATTCTTTATTTATTTATTTATTTTTGAACTGCAGATGGGAAGATAATGGCAACAATGACGGATCTCAAAGACAGAGTGCTTCTCATGGGAGAAGCTGTAGATCATCATCGAGTTCAAGGAGAGGTGGCCGCAGTCGGGGGCAGAGGGCGACCGAGACTGATGGTGTAGCTTTTGTCTCTGCCACTGGTGAGCGAGTTTCTGGCAGATGCTATGTTTGTGGTGACCCCTCACATTTTGCAAATGTCTGCCCAAATCGAGGCAGATAACAAGCTAACATCAGCAGGATGTGGATAGTTTTTTATTTTGTACCGCATGTGGACTTTTCATGAAATGGTTTGGTGTGTTGATGCTGTCAGGCAATGGAGTTATCTTCAACAAAGAGAATGTGGTGAAATATTTTATCCCGGATGGGTTATGTAGAAGAAATTGAATTGCTGCTGAAATTTGGTTCACTGCAATATTTTCTGGTAACTTGGTTTAATGGCAAGAGCATTGTGAAAAATAATTATCAAATTAATTAAATACTATATTGGCTTTTTTGTTTCAGTTGTCTAATGTGGACTAGTTTCATATAATATTGTTTTATGTTTCTGTGCTACTCTAAGGGTCTGTTTGGTAGACATGATAAGAACGATA
Source organism: Dioscorea cayenensis subsp. rotundata (assembly GCF_009730915.1). Taxonomy (NCBI): domain Eukaryota; kingdom Viridiplantae; phylum Streptophyta; class Magnoliopsida; order Dioscoreales; family Dioscoreaceae; genus Dioscorea; species Dioscorea cayenensis. The sequence continues at coordinate 97,676 of NW_024087496.1, read as the reverse complement.
GGATGTGATAAACAATCATATGTTGCTGCTGTCCTTTGTTTGGTGTGCCAATAGGATATGATAGTCTTATCTTATCGGCCCACTTTATCATGCCGGAGACATGATAATGAATCCTATGGGGGAGTCAGGATAGAAATAAGTAGGATATGATAAAAAAATAAATTTACTTTTTGGACATATTATTTGGTTGTCTCCTTTATCTAGGGTTTCATTGTGTTTTTTTTATCTTTTAAACATGCTTGGGACAAGAATTTTGTCAACAACCAGATAGAACACTAATTTCATTATTTTAAATAAGATTTTACCGAGCATTTAGAGTGGTTAAAAGATTTATCTGTCAATCTTAGTGCTTGAGCATATTATTTTTTTTTCTAAATATATTTTTTTAATCTTGTCTTATTTTTAGTTTCTCTAGTCTAATGATTTTTTTTAAAATTAATTTTGATGTGATCTATTTATTTTCCATTAATGAGTTTGTTATTCTAACTTTTTTTAATATTGATGATTTTGTCTATGATTTTCTCCATTGAAATAGGTATTGATTATAATTTTTGCAAGTTGGTGATATTGCAATCTATATATTTGTGGACATTATTTATAAATTATTTATTTTTAAAAAATTTAAAATATACTGATAAGTAAATCATTAAAGAAAAAATTCAAAAAAGTCTATTTTAATATATATATATATATATAAATATAACTATATTATAAAGGGTAATTTTGTTTATTTACATACCATTCATATCATATCATGTCATTATCCGGTCCGCTTCAAACATAAAATATGATAACAAAATGCTATCTAATGGTTTATCCGGTGCGCATCAAACATATGATAGGATATGAGCTTATCATACCCATATCCTTTCCTACTCTTATCTAGTCCTCATATCATATCCGTCCATATCTTATCATGTCCACCAAACGGGCCCTAAATGTATGTTTGAGGGAATAAAATTGAGTCATGATGGCAGATAAGCAATTTTAGTCTTGTGAAAGAAAGTAAAAAATGCAAAATTTTTAGAGTGATTGGATTCAAAATCTGAACTCTAGTAAAGCCTCTTGGTTTCTTCTAGCAAAAGCTATCACTTAGCGTATTTAGCTTGTTAGATATGGTAAAATCTTTAATTACAATTTTTTATTTCCAACTTCAATCATTCGACAAATAAATCTCATATTTCTTTTTTTGGGTGGATGTAAGAGGAGCATATAATTCTCAAATCTTCAAAATCTCGAGGAGATGCGTGACCTTGATTAACATGTGCCAAATTTGACTACTGGGATGTAGGCCATCCCTGCATTTTGTCAATAGGGTAGAAGAGCGACTTTGACTGCAGGCGCCCCCATTCCAACCATTCTCTTTTTATCGGTTGGTCTCTTTTCTTTCTACTTATCAAACTTGTTATCTTTTTTTAGTGTTGTCAATTTGGTTATTGCGTTTGTTAGGTTCCACACCAAGTGAACTATATACTCTCTTTAATGTAGTTGTTTTATTCAATTTTAATAAATTTATGGCTTATCCACTTCATCAAATACACAAATAAATAAATAAATATGACATGCATTTGAAAAAAGAAAATCCTAACTAATTTATCCTGATTGATGTATTAGGCATATAGACAGGACCGAGCTAGTGATTGTAGGGTAGGGGCTGTGGCAATCAGAACTAAAATTAAGGGGGTGTTGAATTTAAATTTTAAATTTTTTAAAATATTAAATAATTTTATTAATTCAAACTTGAGATTATAATAATCAAAATTTTAAAAATATAAAATATATATTCATCTAAAAAATTTGGTTTATGTGTAAAACCGCTATCATATCTACATAATTAGCGATTAACTCAACTAGTTAAACACTAAATTAACAACTATTGCAATTAAAAAACAACTTTAAACAAAATCATATATAAGTCAATTATTAAATACAACAATTATTCAACAAATAATCTAATGAATAATTAAAATTTTCATAATAATTAATCACAACAAGTATATAACATTTTTTCACAATAATTTTCATAACGAAACAAATATTTAATTAATATCTAACAATCATTCAACAAATATAAATATTTTTACACAACAAATAATCACACAAAAATTAAAAAAATGGAAAAAAACGATAAATCCCTATAATGAAAATAAAACATAAACTTGGAGATAATTGATCAAAGAGAAAAAAGTCACCAATCCATGAGATCTGCAATGTTTTTTTATTTGAGAGATTTTGCGATAGCAATTGCATTTTTTAGGATTCTAATTTTATTTTTATTTTTATATTAATATCCTAAATATTGATAATTATGTATTGATAAGTTCAATAAAAAAAATCTATATATAAAGTTTAAAAACAAAAATATTTGAGGATTTATGTTTGGCTAGCCATATTATTTATTATCACTCAACATCAAATTTATTTAATATAGTAATTTTATTAATTTTATTTAATTTATTTTAAATAATATGAGGTAGAATTCAAAAAAAAAAGCAATACTTTTCATATGAATTATAATGATTAAAATTTTAATTTATATATATATATATAATATAATATAATATAAAAATAAATATATATATGATGGGCCAAGGGGTGCTCAAGCACCACCTCCCCCACCCTTCCTTGCTAGTTGGTAGGGGAGCGAATTGCAAAAAGGAAAAAAATATTCAATTAATAAAAATTTTTTTAGAATTTTTTAAAATTTATTTATATGTTAATTTATAATTTAGTTTATGAAAATTGGGTGCCAAACAATACATTTTTACAAAAACTCTACCAAAAATATAATTTACATATTAAATAAACCAATTTGTAAAAAACTAAAAACTTAAACATAGATTTTTGGGGAAAAATTATACATACTATGTAAAATAATTCATAAAATATTTGTAGATCAAATAATAAAGTTTTGTAAATATTGTTTTTAAAAGATTATTATGTTTAGACGATAGGTATTAATTTGTAAAAAAATTGATATTTTTTAAAAAATAAAAATTAAAAACCCTAAAGAAAAATAGAGATATTTTTAAAAATAAAAAATAAAAAACTTAGAGAGAGAGAAATAAAAAGGAGATAAAGGAGAGGGTTCGCAAGCGATAGAGTTGCGGCCACAGTCCGGCCCTCTCCCTCTGCCCCTACTTTTTGGCCTATCGGCACCAAAGTGTATGGTGTATAAGTTTTTACTAATGAACTAGATTCAAACCTCAAATTACAGAATGTGAAAGTTTAAATTGGTTGAGATATTAATTCCTCGTATTTGCACAACATTAACGTGCGTGAACATTATTAATATTATATATTCAAATATAGCTTGTAATGGACGCCTGGCTATAAACTATTGCTGTCTTTCTCTTTATATTTAAATTAATATGGTGGATCTTTTGTTAATAATAATAATAATAAAAATAATAAATAAATAAATAAATAAATAAACTCTTAAATGTAGTATATGAATCAAACCGTGGAAGATCATGACCATCAAACAAGCAGTCCAAGCTGGCCACGTGTAACGTCAAATTTTTTTAAAAAAATATTATTAAATAACTTTTTTTTTTTTACCTTCATATAAAATTCTCATACCTAAATATTTGGGTAAACCACAGAAATAGTCACTAAACTATAGGGCTATTCCTATTTTGGTCACTGAACTTTAAAAAATTCTATTTTGGTCACTAAACTTTAATTTTGCTTCGAATCAAGTCATTCGGAAGAACGCCGTTAACGGCATCCTGGACGTGGCACGCCATGTCACATGTTTTTGCCACGTCACTAACGTTCAGTGACCTAAATAGAAATTTATTAAAGTTAAATGACCAAAATAGGAATAGCCCTATAGTTTAGTGACTATTTGTGTTGTTTACCCTAATTTTTTTCCAGGTTTTGGTTGTAATTGTAGATGCAATTTTTCTTGTAAAGATGTATTTGTAAATGCATGAAATAATATATACATTCAATAAATCAACTGTTGAATATTCAAAAATGGCATTCACCAAAACTACTAGGCATTCACAAAATCATACAAACAAGGTTTTGGTACAATAGTTACTTGTATTGATAACTAAACATATTTATATTCAAAACTCAAGTTGATGCACAAAATTGGCAAACATGCCTTGTCTCCAACAACTTGACAAAAACCCAAGTTCATATGTATTGGTTTGTTAAAGCCAAACAAAAAAGAAAACACTTGACAAGTCTAATTCCAAAAACTAAGTCTATTGAAGACTTCTACAGCGTGTGCAACCTCCCCAATAGCAGTCCTTTTGGTAATGTGCACCCTTGGAGAGTTGTTTCTTTGCATTTCTATCAAATTGAGACACTTTCCTCTTTCTTTGGTCCATACTTCCAACTTGTGGCAAGTCCCTCATATACCTAGAAGGCACTTGTCTCCCTTGTTGTTGCCTACATGCATTTTCAAAACCAGCTCCAGTTGCAAAACTTTGTTGTGTGTTTATAGCTTGAGAAGAACCCTATACAACAATTCAAAATTTCATCAAACTATAAATTTTCACACAAAGTATCAGTACTGGAAATCAATAAAGTGAAAAGAAAAAATTTTACCCCTTGTATTGGTCCTTGAATTATATGAGATTCAATCTGGCTTACAACTTGTGAAATACCCTGAAGATAGGCACACATGAATGTAAACCATTAGTACTGAAAATTATCAAAGAAAACATAACAACAATAAGAGGAATGGTTTTTGAGTAAAAAGGTTGTACATCAGGCATCCATCTAATAATCACATTAGCTTGTGGAGTTGATTTACTTTGTCTACTTGGATTATGTTCCTGAGGATTAAATAAAAAAAATACACATTAACAGTAGTAAGTCACACAAGGCTAAGTAATTTAGATCAATTATTACCTCTTGTCTTGCACCTGATTGTGCCCTTCTAGATGAAAGTTGGTTTGCAAGTTGCATTGCATAAGGTCTACCAGCTTTTTTGACCTAGAAAACACAAAGCAATGGCAATTAATAAAGTAGAAAATCCATTAAAATTGAACTTAACAGAGGTTTCATAGCACTTACTGGTAATTTAGATGGTTTGTTGTTAGCACCCACTTCCCCTTTGCAAGTCCTAACATTATGACCTGTCTGCCCACATTTTTTGCATGTCATTCTCACTCCAACCTTGGAAACTTTGGATTGACTTCCACTTATTTCATCTGCTTCCTTCCTTCGGTTCTTGTGTGGTCTTCCAGGAGGCCTTCTGAGCACAGGAGGTAAAATAGGTTCCATGTTTTCCACATTATTCAATTGGTTAGGTCCCCAAATAATCATAAATTTTTCCATACTGATCTTTAGCGTTCCCTAGGACCATGTCCAGTGCTGCAAGTTTAGCCCTATGGCACTTGCTCAATGGCACAAACAAGTTGAAATCCCTTCTTACATGTTGTTGAAGCGAGCTGATGGAGTAATTTTGGTCACTGACAAACTTGTGGAGATAGTGCTTTGCCATCCATTTTGATGTTACGTATCTATTTTTCATCTCCTTGGCGCAAGTGTGCTCACTGATATAGGTTTTGATTTGCCAGGTACCATCCAATTCATCAGAAGGGTTCAATTTTGATCCCCACAACACCCATGTACAGCCTTCTCGACATATAGCCTTAACTTTGTTTTTGTCATTTCTCACAAGCTTCACATTGCATCTATTTTTTCTCCCATATTGTCTAATTGCTTCCTTTAGTGCCTCTCTACTGGAAAACACCAATCCTTTATCTAATATTGGGTTTTCAATGTCTGTCTGATTATTAAACTCTTTCCACTTTTTTTTGGAGCTTTTACATAAGTCGTCGGACTCATCTGCACTATGTAAAGACATTGAATTCTCATACTCTGAGTCCTCATTCATATACATTTCATGGACACCCTCAAAATCAACCCTGGTATCTCTCTTGGAGTCTACACCATACATATCTAACTCTACCCCTAAATCAACATTGACATCAAAGACTTGGTCATCATTATCTTCCATATCATAATCGCTTTCATGAAATTCAAAGTCAGAACTATCATTGTCAGACATTCTGCTGTCAAACCCTAAATCATCATAAACTGCTTCAACCTGTCACATTTCAAAACAAAAAATTGTGCACTAATTGACAAAGGAAGCATAGTAAAACACTTTTCATCACATGACACATTAAGAATAAAACACATGGAAGCCCTCATTAAAAAGCATTCAACATACAACATAAGAACCCATTAAGAATACAAAGAAAAAAAATGTTCTTCATCAGCTCCATTTGTTTCTATGGTTGTAACATAAACTTGAAACATTTTTTCAATTGAAGGACACTTCCTGGACTATTAATTTTTCGAAGGCCTGATATGAAATGAAATATTTGTTGTTTTCCTTCTCCATTGTAAACCTTTCAAAAGAGTTGCAAATATTTAACTATCACTTGATTTGGATTGTTAAAACTCCAATTATTCAAACAATTATTTTGTAGTAGCCCGAAAGATACAATGCCTGAATAAGTCTTCTGTTGTCTATATGTTGATGTAAAACCAGAAGAACTATTTTCTTTTTCTCTACTGATTCATTAAAAAACCAAAAATCCAGTTTCCATGAAGCTTTCCTTCTTGCCTAGCTTAATGGATCTATATTAGCCTGATGTCAGCCATGACAACAATATCAACTAACTCTAAATAATGTGAATTATTAGATAACCCTTTAAGCCATTCTCTACACACCCAAGTTCCAGCACGGAACTCATGTTTCACCACTCAACTCATGTCTCAAGGTTGGTTGGTGGTCCTAGTGCCCCCACTCCTACAAGGATGCTAATGTTTCATTATAAGCATCGAACTCTTTAGATCATTATAAGGATATTCATTCATTCATTAGCCAATCTAATCCTACAACAATTGATAAATGAGAATCAGTTAAGTTGGTCTCACCCTCAGATTCCCATTCATTTCAATCTCCATTGGCCAGACAAAAAACAAAGGAAATTAAACACATCTTTAGTGGGTCCCAAAAACAAATCTCTAAACCATGATTTTTTTTTCTTTGTTCATTCTTCTCTGCCAACTAAAGCTGAGTATTTACAAAATACAAGCATTATACAAACTATAAAAGATCATCTATAAGAAACAATCATTTTTTCAGGCTCTAATTAGTGAATGAAAATATTTCATTCACTAATTTCTCCATCTTGAGAAAATGTCCTTCAATTTCAAGTTTATATTACAACCACAGAAGCAAAGATAGACAACTAGGGAAAAAAGAAGTGCATAAGATGAAGAACATTCTGAATTTAATGGAGAAATCATGCACAAAATCAAGTTAATTTCCTTCCATTTCAAGTTTTTTTAACAACATTAAAGTAAATGCACCTACCTCCACATCCTCACTTGCACGGCTACCAGTCTTGCTATCTTGTCGGTGACTATTTCGTTGATCGCCGGATTCACTACTAGCGGCCATTAGGGTTTGCTGGTTAGGAAGCCTTCAGAGAAAGTAAAGGTTGATGTCTAGGTCGGGGAAAGAAAAATGAAAGGGGAAAGTGGGGAGGGATTTCAAAGTTGAGACAAAATAATAAATTTTAGAGTTCCCTGACGTGGCAAAAAATATGTGACATGGTGTGCCACGTCAGGATGCCGTTAACGGCGTTCTCCCGAATGACTTGATTGGAAGCAAAATTAAAGTTTAGTGACCCAAATAGAATTTTTTAAAGTTTAGTGACCAAAATAGGAATAGCCCTATAGTTTAGTGATTATTTGTGTGGTTTACCCAATATTTTCACTATAAAAAGCACCCAAAACTAGAGCAAGACAACACATCTAAGTAAATTTTTTAGTAGGCCACTCAAGTTTGACCTATTTTCAATTTAGTCATCGAACTTTAATTTGCATTAAAATAATTATTGAACTTTAATTTGCTTTTGCCAGGCAGTCACCCAAAAGTTTTCAACCCCCAATTGCTCACGTGGCTGCCGGAAAGTCTGAGTCAGCTGACCGTGGACACATCAGATGGCTTCCACGTCAACTAATAAATGCCCCTTCATCTTAAACTCTCCACACCAGCATCGCTCTTCTCAAGAGGAAAAAGGAGGGAAAGAAGAAAGGATACAAATCTGGTTTCATCAAGAGAGCCTGTACGAAAGAGGAATGGGACGACGAGGAACCACGACATCTGTGTGTGAGGACGAGAGCGAAGTTTAATCCGTGTGATGGAGATGAATTGGGTGATACATCGGACAAATGAAGAACCACCGGAGTACTGTAAGTGGTTCTTGTGAAACCATGACCCTCCTAATTGCTTGGTGCACTGTTTTTTCACTCTGCATTTCATATTTGGAAGGAAATGAAACTAGGGTTTACATGTGTAGTTAAGGTTTTGTAGCTGAAAATTAGTGGGGCTTATATTAGGAGGGTTGTATGTGCTGTTCAAGGTTTATGGTCTGAAATTGAGAGTTGGGTGTAAGAAGGAAACACTATTTGAATATGTCCTTTGATGGGTTTCCTATTATATTATTGTTCTGTTCTAACCATATTTGAAAGGGGTTGTTTCTTTTGTTGTGGTCCTTGGTAGTGGAGAAGTATAATATTTGATGTCATGTGTGTGACTTTTTCTTTGGCCTTACTTCATGTTTACAGTGCTTTGTTGATGTTTATTTGTTACTATTGTTGGTTGAAGTTAACATATGTATAGACCAAATAAGTACATCATTTCCATGATTGTGTCATGTTTCTTGTAAAAATTAATAAAATAGTGAGATGCAATGAGATATGTTTGCGTTTGGGAAAACTTGACACAATTGGTTATTTTGTCACTTTTGATTTTAATCATATTGACACATGATGATGTTAAGATTGGTCAATTTGATAATATTTGGATTTTTCTTTGAATGAAGTAATTTACTAACAATCATAAAAGATGCAATGCATACGGAAAATTTGACACATGATTACTCTAGATTGTTCAAAATTTGATGATTGTCACCCTAGTATTTTTTTTTATTTTATTATTGCTGAATTTGGTTGTTGATCCACATGGTTTTAGTTTCTTGTAAAAATTAATAAGGCTGGGAGATGCAATGAGATATGTTTGTGTTTGGGTAGAACTTGACACAATTGGTTGTTTTGTTACTTGAGATAGTTGATTTTGATCATATTGACACATGATAACTTTAAGATTGTTCAATTTAATGATATTTGGATTTTTCTTTGAATGATTACTTCATTTTTATTTTTACTAACAATCATAAAAGATGCAATACATATGGAAAATTTGACTGATTACTCTAGATTGTTCAAAATCTGATGATTGTTACCCTGTTTTCTTTTTTCTTTTTAATTATTATTGTTGAATTTGGTTGTTGATCCACGTAGTTATAGTTCACATATAAAGAAACCAAATAATTAAATGGCTTGCATGCTTGGTTCACATATACAGAGACCAAATAAGTAAATCATTTGCATGTTGGCACTTATATAGAAACCAAATAAGTAAATCATTTTCATGTTGGCTATGTGTTTATTTTCTGTTGGAATATAGCAAAGAATGTAATCTTCTTAAAGCTGCTCTCTCATTTCCTGTTGAGGGATGATGTTAGGTGCTTGACTTTGTTTTATTTATTTTTAATTTTATAAGTGTTCTTCTAATGTCCTGTTTACCTTTTTAAATCTTCATTCCATTTTCAAGAAATATTGTGGTGGACAAATTCTACTTTCTATAGTTTGAACTTTTTTCACAGTGATGTTCATTTTCTTTAAGCATTTGTAAATTAGTCATTTGTGTCCTGCTTTTTATATTTTTGTTGTACTTATAAGTTTTCCTTGAGCATTTCTTTTGTAATTTTTATTGACATCTGACGGACGCGTGATGGGTGTTTCAATTATGCAATTATATAAGCATGCAAGTATGTATTTAATACTACAATTAGTCCGTGATACTACAAGTGTACGGGTCATCAAGTAATACCCCGTGGATGATCATAAGGGTTGTATTTCCCCAAGAACGATGAGAGGCTCCTATTACTTTCTTTTCACTTAATCAATAGCCTAATCATTTACGTTCTTTCTTTAGTTCTACTTGTATAACACTATTAAACAATATAATTGGACACGACGCTAAGCACACTTAGAAGGAGTTGGGAGTATGTACTATAAGTATCTTGATTATTAATTATGATAGGCGTTAAGTGTTAATTGAATTCAAAAGCCTACTAGCCCCACTACCATGGTGACTAGGTCTAAATCACTAGGAAATTAAGATGAAATCTCTTCCATCCCAGCCTCCTATGTTTGCCTTAAGTACGGGAATTCCACGAGAAGAAACCAATCAAACCCTAAGCCTAAGGGACAATCAATCCCTAATATGAAAACTTAGCTATGCCTAACCTCTTAGAACATGCATAGATCTATTATGGCATGGGTGTCATCAATATGGGGCATATCCTCCTCATCCACATCAACATGTAACAATCAATTAAGAACATGCAATGATTACGAAAACTAGAACAATTTGTATTAATCAATCAATATTCATAAATAATAACCGAGGGACCTCGACATACAATTCCCCTCGAATAAGGTTCTTATGGATTATAACAAGTAAAGCATCAAAGCACAAGAAAACCACAAGACCAAATAAAGAATAAATAAATGTTTAATGTATTCCTAGACTAACTCCCTCCAATAGTTCTCCGATGATGGGGGTTAGAGGATCCCAAGGTTGTCTGATAACGTGGGTTACTTATGCCCCTCTGTTGATGACCTTTGAAGATGCTTGTCATGCATGATCTTCTCTGATGATTCTCATTGACGTAATCTTGAGAAATCTGCAAAAATCCGTTGGAATATGGAAGCAACACTGTCTCCCACCCCTCAGATCTCTAGAAATCTAGCCGTTCTAGCTTCTTCGGTAAAAGAGTCTCCCTGAATTTAGAGAATAATGGGGTATTTATAGTAATCGACTCCGCCACGGCCTCACCACGGGCGTTGTGATACTCGTTGTGAGTAAGTTGTTGCTTGGGTTCCAAGTTGCGTCCTGGCATGGCCTTTGGGCGTTATGGCTTTATATTGCTACCAGTGAGCTCATATGATAAGTGCTTGAGTAGACATATTTTTATATATGTTTTACATGCATTGAGCATCATTTTTACTATGGTTTATGTCTCATATTGTGTATTTGGTGTTCTTTTTATGCATATAGGTTGTGAATGCCTTGAAGAGTAAAAAAAGGAAGCAAAAGATAGGCTATAAAGACACAATGTTGGGAGTTCTTGTTCAATCCAAGGATCAAGACACGAGAGCGGTTCATAAAGCGTGGAGATGTGTGCCAACTTCCAAGAAGATTCAAGTCAATTCACTATTTGGAAGGGCACAAAGGCAGCCACATCTTCATATTCCTTCTCTTTGTGAAGATTGCAAGACCTCTCAAAGATACGTCGATGAAGAAAAGTTTTATAGCCTACCACATGGACGTGTGCCCGGACATGTGGCCTTAAGAGAAGAGTGTTTGGATCGCGTTTTTGGAAAAAAAATACTGCAGTAATTTCACTGTAGCAGTACTGTAGCAATTTCACTGTAGTAGTACCACTTAGAGGGTATTTGGGCTTGTGAACCCTAGGATTCTCATCTTTTGTGGATTTGCTTTGTGTTTCTATTTAATCTGAGTTTGTTTAAGTTTCATTCTTGATTGTTTAATGCTTGCTTGCCTTATTGATCCTATGGTTATTTGGTTTGCATGATTTGTTGCCTTGGTGGGAGAGAGATCTCCATTAGGGTTAGAACCTCAAGATTGAAGAGGATTGAGAGGGTGAGTCATGAGATAGTGAAGTGTCCCCTTTCCCCTCCGATTGGTGTATTCTATCTCCATTCCCTAAACTCTATGCAACCATATTTGGTGGGAGGCGTGAGATTGCTCGATTTCTCCGCCGGGACCTTGTAGGGGGTTAGGATCCTTCACGGGAATTAGGGGTTGGATCAATCTTTAAGAATTGGATACACGTTTGGAATCCCTTAGAGTGCTTTGCGGTCATATGTGGTGTGAGGTGTTGAGATTGAGCGATTTCTCCACCGGGACCTCGTAGGGGACTAGTATCGGTGATCTAGAGATAGACCCGATTATGTTTGGATTTCCACGACTTAACTTACTCATCATAGAAACACTTTGCTTATCCGGTACCTAATACCTGAATCCTAGGGGGAGCATTGCCCGAATATCCCACTTTTACTGATTGAGATTCTCCTTCCATTTTACCCTTGCATATTCGTCTCCGGTGTTCATCTCTTTGCACATTAGATCACCACACCTTTCCATTTATCATTCGGTTAGAAAGCAGAGAAGAAGTTAGTACTAGTAGCCCTGTTCCTTGTGGATTCGACTACCCACTCACCGGGGTAATTATTACTTCGACACCCGTGCACTTGCGGTTTACACGCATATTCGGACGTGTCATCATACTACCATGGCTTGATCACAGTAGTGGTAAGTGTAGACAAGAGGTGTTGTGTATTGGCATAACGCCCGTTGTGAGTCGTGGTGCAGTCTTAATTCAGCAACTTGCTTCATTTTGTTTCAAAATGTCCTTCAATTCTCTTCTTTTTTCCTAAAACAAAAATAAAGGTCGTGAACAGAAGAATGAAATTTTGTACTAATGAGATGCTAAACACATATAATTTCATGCTAAATGCAGTATAAATGATATAGAAAATATGATCAATTTAGCACTAATCAACATCCAAATTAAAGAGTTAGAATAGTTACACAAACAAAAAAATGACTCTAATTTTAATTTCATTTCAACGCAACAGCTGAATTGTTTACAATTAAGATGCATTATATTGTTGGGGGTATTAAAAATTTATTGTCCATGTAGATTACTATTGTGCATGCTAGATGTATAAACTTGAATTGATGTCTATGGCTAAGGAATTTAAATTAAATATTAAAGGTTGGAGTATATGGTGGCTGGATGTAATTGGTGAAACTAAGGGACTAAAGGAGATACATTATGATGTGAATGCACTGTCAAATGCTTTGTCAGTAGACTCTTGTAGGGAAATGTATATTGCAATAGGATTGTAAAAGATGTTAATGACCATGGGGTTGGGCCTAGTTCTATTGCTAACAATGATGAGGGTAGTATACGGGTCAATTACGAGTTGAAGATCATGGAAATGTGTATGAAGAGGAGAAAAAAGATGAAGAACTTAATGAAGAAGAGAGTGATTTGGAGGGTATATTACTTACGGGAGAAAGTCAAGGGAAAAATGATGAAAAAGATAGTGACCTCCAAGACTCTGATTACACTTTTAGACATAATTCAGATAATAATGTTGAGGATAATTGTGAAGTACCTAGGGCTCTGGTGACTTTGAATGGAGAACCTCCAAGATTAGGGGATGAAAATGAGGTTGACTTAGAATATGCAAACTATAAGGAGTTGAATTCATGCTCCTTAATAGATGAAGATGAGATGGGTCCTATCAGACCTAGATATTCAAAATTCAATGAGGAGTTTGAGATGAAGAACCCTTAATTCAAAATAGGAATGAAATTTAAGAGTGTCAAGCAATTGAAGGAAATAGTAAATAACTATGGGATTAGAAATAGGTATGTAATGAACTTCAAGCCCAATTCAAAGAAAACAGTTAAGACATTTTGGAATAGGATATGCCCTTTCTATCTCTAAGCCTCACCCATGGCAAAAGATGAGAGCATAATTTAGATTAAAGCAAGTAAGTTGGAGCATGAATGTGCAAAGGACTACAACAACAGGCATGTTTATTTAGATTGGATAAAAAGGGCCTATCTGGAATAGTTTAGAGCAGATCTCGGATGGAAATTAGCTAGCTAGAATTATTCAGGTTGTGAAGACAAACCAAGAAGTAGATATAAGTAGGTTGAAGGCTTATAGAGCAAAAGGCATTGCCCTCTAGTAATTTGTAAACATTCTTTATGGCCTACATAATTAAATTGACTCATGCTATGCATATGTCAAATTTCTGGTTTTTCTTATATTGTTTTATTTTTTTTCCTTTGCCTTTTCTGCCTAAAATCTAGGCTTATAGATGGTGATGAAGAGGTTATATGACTACAGATTGGTGCTCATTAGGAATCACCCTGGCACCACCATAATCTTCAGATGTAACCAAGGTGTGTTCTAGTGCATGCATGTATCTTTTCCTAGCTCCACTGAGGGAGGTTATTTTGGTAGGTTACAAACATGTCCTTTAAATGGATAGCTATTTTTTGAAGGGCTTATATGGGGGCGGCTCTTGGCAGTAGTTGGTATAGATAGAAATGATTGCATTTACCTAGTTGCATGGGCCATAGTTAATAAGTAGAACAAAGAGAACTAGAAGTGGTTCTTGAAAATCTTGGCAGAAGACTTGAGGATCACAAACACCTATCATTGGTCATTTATGAGTGATAGCCAAAAGGTACACTTCAACTGAATTTTATTTTATATTATGGTAGAATTCTTTCACACTTTAATTTGTCTCATGCTCCATAATAATTCATAAATGTTCTTGCATAATTCTCTCATATACTTTGGCATAATTCTTCACTATTTTGTGGGAATTCTTTAATGCTTTAAATTATCTCATGTTATAATTTTTGGTTCTATAATTTCTGGGGCTACACTTTGGACCATATAAATGTCTCATGCTATCATACTGTCATGCTGTCATTCTGGTCATATACTTCCGAATATTTTTCTCATGTACATTAGGACAATTCTTCACTGTTCTTTTGGAGGTAATTATTCACTATTTTGTTATGTTTATTATTTATACAAGTTGTAGCTAATAAATAATTGTCCTATTGGATATAATTCTTAACTGTTTTGTTGGAATTCTTTCATGCTACTCATGCTTTAATTTCTACTGCTGTAATTTATGGGGTTATACTTTGGAGTGTTTATATCATCATATAAATGTCTCATGCTGTCATTCTGGTGCTATACTTTAGGATTATTTCTCCCATTCATGCTATTATGCATTAATTCTCTCATACTATAATTCCCTAAAATCTTGCATTATTTCTTTTATGCTATAATTCTTTAATGCCCTGCTTTAATTCTCTCATGCTTTAATTCTCCTTGAATTGAGAATAATATTTTTTATATTAGATCTATTTTCCAGAAACATGCATTAGATACCTTGGCTTATCATCATTCACTCCAAGGTATTAGAAAATGTAAAATAAAATTTAAAAATAAAACTAGTAAAACCATATCACACATTGATCTGACTTGGCGGGTGACTTTTGCAAAATGAGTTACAACGAACTAAAAAGGATAAACAGAGCTTAAAACGAAAGATGAAATGAAGAGCGGGACGTCTTCAAGCCGCTGGGGTCGGTCACGCCCTTGAGCGAAGAGGGATAGAGAAGGGTTGGCACTCCCAAAGTGCGCAAGATGATCTGCAGTTGAGTTTAAATCCCGACAGAAATGCTCGAGGATGAAGCCGGACCAAGGTTGGGTCAAGATGTTGATGTCCCGAACCAAAGAAGAGAGACGCCAGGCCGTCGTGTTGTTGAAGCTTTGAAGTAAATGAATGGCGTTCAAACAGTCAGTGAAGAGTACGCTCGGCTGCCAACAATTAAAGGAGCAATGATGCACCGCAAGATGGATTGCCCGCAGCTTTGCTTCCAGAGGACAAGAGCAAGAACCACCGGCAGCACCTGCAAGAAGAATGGAGTGAAAATTAGTGTAGATAATGAAACCGAAGCCAGCCTTACCCGTCGAATGATTCCAAGCAGCATCAGAGGAGACAAATATGGATAGGGTTGCAGGATGAATGTTCATCAAGGAATGCCTGCAAAGAAGATCATTAGCCAAATAGAAATTATGAACCATGGACCAGGCTTTGTCAGGAAGAGAGCTGAAGTTAGGGGTGATCTGTTGAAAAACCAAATTGCATCTAGAGGTCCAAATTAACCAAGCATTCGTGGCAATAATAGCTCTGGCGAAGTCAGAATTGAATCTGCAATTTAATTTGAAGGTAAGCCAAGATATAAACCATGCATGTAAACAACTACGCAGCTCATTTCATGTTCAAATGGATTAGTTCCTGGTATTTCAATCACAATTATTATAATTGAAAAGTTTATTGAAAAATGGCCTGATTACCGTGAGATGTTTGTATGCAGGGAACACTTCATAATTGGAGTGATGCGAATTGTGTGAATGTTTTGAAAAACTATTAGAAAACACAATCAGATAATAGGAAAATGATTTTTATAGAATATGTTATTCCTGAAAATGCTGAAAAAGCATGAAATATTCTTTTTCTTGATATTATTATGTTGGCGACTGTGAAAGAGTTTCAATCTCTTGGTAAAAAAAGTGGATTTTTCAAATTCGCAATTGTGTGTAATTTTTATTTATTTTTCATGGAATTGTATAAGTAAATGCAAATTATAACTTTCGGCCTATCAAAGCCTAAGCCTTCTATGTACTCGTTGTAATTCATCTGCACTCAGTACTTTTTTAAATAAAAATAAATAAATCACGGTAATAAAATGATAGCGGATTGGTGTGTGAAAGTGGCACTACTTAAAACAATTTATATATATAGCTGTAACTAACCGCTTTGATTGAGGTGTGCAGTTTATTTATGTAAATCTGGATTCCCATATTAAATAAATAAATAAAGATATCTATCTATTGAGTGTATCCATTCTAATTTTAATGGATGGAGCTAATAACAATAAATTCCTGATGTCACTCCATTAACTACTCTTATAAATATTGATTATTGAATTATACAAGTCAGTAGAACCAACCATCAATTAAAATTTTAAGTAATTTTACATAATTAAAATTGACAGATTTCTTTAGATTGCTGTAATAAATCAATTGTAAATTTATATGTCATGTTATCATTCGAATACGGTCAAATTAATTTGGCTACACCTTTATCAAAGTAACCTAACAAATGAATATCTTGTGCTTTCGAATTTTGATATTTTCCACTTTTAGCATGATTTCTAGGTAGATTCATGAAAGCTCATGCCCATATCGGTCTGGATTTCTTGTTAACTAAATACTGAATAGTCAGCAAAAATATTAAACAATTTTTTATCAAGACAACGTATATGAATTATTTAATAAATTTAGGAGGCTGGAGCCTCAAGAGCAATGGGACTTTAAGGTCTCTGTTTTCATAAAATATTATTTTTAATTAACTAGTTTGGTATAATAAAATTAGGTTTCGGCCAATGGTGGCATCCTTTCCCTCATAGTATCCAAGTACCCATACATCAAAGCCATCAACTTTGATTTTACTTCATGTGGTCTCTGAAGCAAAACCCATTCAAGATTAATCTTGACCTTATTTAACTTGTAGTTATTTATTTATATATGTTTGGAAACCATGCATGGATTCACAAGAAAAAGTTGTTGTGATTGTTTGTGTCACGCCCTATTCAGCGGGATCAGCACTTGACAACCGCCATCGGAGGAGGGACATCCATGGCACTCAACCCTCGGGCATCAAAGAGAAGAAACATCAACATAGCCTGATAGTAGAGTTCAAAGAAACTTGTTGTACAAAAATACAACAAGTTTTCAATAAAAGTAGACAACATACAAGCCATGCAATTACTACATATAGGGAAACAAACACACTAGTGAATCTATAATCCTAATACAATGAGTTCATGCTCAATAATAAACATACATAGGATTGAAAGTGAAGAGAGAAAGCAAGGGTATTCCCAACACTCCACCTCGTAGCAACGCTACTAGAAGCTAGAGCCTGGAATAAAGGGAGAGGGTGAGTAATCAAAGTCACTCAATGAATGTGTTAGCACAATTCTAAAAGAATATACAAAATAATCGATAAAATCGACCAAACCAAGCTTTTGCAATAATACATATAGATTAGAACATTTTAGCATATATGTGTCAACATACATTAGTATATGGAAACCACATATAGAATATAAGAAACACCTTTACTCAACTAAGGATCTCAACATTCATAACTCGTGAACGACATAATATATGTTTTAAAACAATAAAACATGATACTCATAATAAAAAAAAATTTATTGTCCAAATAATATATAAGAGATCACACCTCAAGATTTACTTAGCATGAAAACATAATTTGTTTTAAAAAAACATTAAGTTGGCACTTGAGCAAACAAGTAGTGGTCTAAAACCTCTCTAAACTTTAGTTGTGGCCGCGGCTAGGTTCACAGGCGTCAAGGTACTCATGCCCATGACTTTGACCCATCAGTCCACTATGTGGTGACTCTAGCTTCCCGATGATCATCTAATCAGGGCTCTACACCTCCACCTGAACTAGATAAATAAATCAGCTGGTCTTCCACACCACCTCAACAGGTTGGCCTCAAAGACCGCCTATTGCACCAGGACGTCAACATCAAATTAATGCAATACATGCATATCTCATCATAGAGTCCATATCCAGGACAACATTCAAATATCAAGACAGATATCAATGCTAGAAGCATGTTTGAATAACCAAAGGCTCATAATAATCTCAACTTAAAATATAGGTATAATTATAAACACATTCATTCAAACATTAAGAGTTTCATATGTGGATAATAGCATAGGAATTTTCTTCCAAACCGATCGAAACATCGATTCAAATACGATAAAAACCATGAAATACTTTCAAATAGAGCAATGGAAATCTTTAGATAATATTCTAATAGAATTATGCCTTCACAAATCCCCACTCACAACTTAGGTGAGAAAAACCACAAGCAAGGTACTTCTCCGCCGGCTCCTTTGTCACAACAAGCCCTCACCACCTACCAACCAAACAGACACACACAAACACAAGCACAAGAATTAAGCAAATAAAATTATAAGTCAAACCCTAGGCTTAACAATGTAATGAAACCCTAACAAGACCTAGGGTTGTCTCATAACTTGGTTCCAAAGTTTCTAAGGAATTCCTAGGGTGTTTGGCTTCAATCCAAACCAAGAAAGCAAGAAAACAAGCAAGTCTTACTGGAGCTACAGTAATAGTACAATGTCACTAGTTTTCAACTCAAGAGAAGTTCATGGATCCAACAAATCTTAAAGGGAAATGGAGTACAAATACTCATCTCAAGTTTCTAGCACTAAAAACAACTTCTACAAGCTCACAACTAAACCCTAGATCTATCATCTATACACCAAGAAAAACAAGGAGAGAAACAAGAAGAAAGAGAAAACCTCTAGATCCAAAGAAAGAAGAATGATGGCTTCAATCTACCAAGAAGGAGATGATAATAAAAAACTTTCTTCTCCTCCAAGAGAAAACCAAGAGAATGAAAGGAAAAGAGGGAAGAAGGGGTAAAAAGGGTTAGGGTTCACAAATGACCCAAAATACCATTAGATCAAGGCTACAAAAACCAAAGCACATGCATGCTTCACAAAAATACATGACCATGTTTCACTTGTGTTTCTGCTACAACACCATTGCTATAGTAACACTGCTATGGTAAAGAGCACGCCTTGATTTCTCCAGGAAAAGCACTGGCGTGCTTTTAGGTTGAGCAAATTACAGGAATTGAAAATCTTCACAAAACAGCAAGCACAAATAGTGATCTAGAGCACAGTCATAAACTTTTGGGTCGTGCACTTTATAGTTTGATTGATTTTTACATTGATAAAAGTCCCCAAACTTTCTCGTAAAGTGCATGGGCATAAGCATGGCCTGAACATGGGCGTGCTCGCATTTTTAAATTGAAAAAAATGATCGGAATGGCTATTCTACAATTGGAAACTCTCGCGACTAAACCAAACACTTCAAAGGACACTCAGAAAGATGATAAAACTAAGAAAAAAAAGGGTTATAGCACCACATTTTGCATGCGTAGTGGAGTTTGTTGGGGGAGGCATTTTTGAAAGTTTCCCCAATAGTGATGCCATTATCATGAAGGTTTGTTCTTTGTTGTTTGGTTTTTACACATTCAAAAGTAAAACGTAAAAAATTAATTAAAATAAAGTAGTGGCATGCATGTATAGTAACTAAATTAAAGGCTTTTAGATGATCTAGTCTTTGAATTGAATAATAATAATCTTTTTATAAAATATATTTTTCAAAAAGATCATGATGACTACAAATATATATATATATATAGCTGTGGAGGTGGGCACGAGCCAAGTAATTGGACCCACCGGCCCAACCCAGTAAGTTAAGGTTGTCAAACCCCAACCCGCAGGTCTGGCACGTGACAACTCGAGGAGGGACACCCACGCCACTCAACCCTCAAGTTGTCGCAAGGCTGACAAAACCATGGAATGAGCAATACATAAGATAATATATAAAAGTAATGAATACATATACACATGGGAAGCAACAATATAAATTATCCTTTCTAATTTATTAATTAGCAAGCAAAAAAGGAGGATAAATTCAAACTTTTACCAACACACACTCAAACCCTACCTCCAACTATCCATCTAAGAATCAAGAAACTAAGAAGGGATGGAATCTTACCTCTAGGTCCAAGGAGAAGGGAGACTTTGAAGCTTCAAACAAGCAAGGAAGAAAAGGTCAGTGATGAGTGCTTGAAAGTGCATGTTTTATATATCATTTACACTGAAATTAGAATGAGATTTCACATGTTTAGAACTAAACTAGTACATAATTTCATTCTTTTGTTCACCACGAGATTTTATTTTGTCTTAGGGCCAAAGAAGCAAATATGAGGGTGATTCGAACCAAAACAGATCAACCTGCTAAATTAGGGCATCTCCAAGGCTCACAACGACCATGGTGACATCACACCACGACCGTTGTCCACCTTTATCACTGTCATTATCAAGCAGTGGCAGTGTGAAATCATAGAAAATAACACAGAAGTCATAACGGCCTCAACAATGGCCATTGTGAATCATAACAGCCTCAACAATAGCTATTGTGAATCATAACAACCGTTGTGAATTATAACAGTCGTGACCAATCTACACGACTCCAAGATAGACCGTGCCAAGACGCGACTTGGAGCCCAAGCAACAAACTTACTCACCATGACCCCTACAATGAGTGTGGCGAGGCCATAACGGACTCGATACTATAAATACCCTAGGGTTTTTTGGTTAAGGGGGTTCTTTTCCTGAATTTGGTAGAGCGGCTGGAGTTCTGGAGACCTGCGAGGCTAGAGATAAATTTCATCACAGTTTCAGTAGATTTTGGTGAGTTTTCCAAGGGTGATTCAACGTGCATCAATAGTGGAGGACGTACGAAAAGATTCCGCACCGTCTTGATGATCTTTTGATCCTCTCAACCTCAACCATTGAAGACTATATTAGAGGAAGTTAGTCTAGAAATATATTTTATTTATTTCCTTTGGATGATCACTATTCATCGATCAGTACTTCTATATCCATTAGACGAATTTGAGAGAAATTTCATGTCAATTCACCTTAATTATTTTTTGTGAATCTTTATTAGTAATTCAATATTCTTTCTAGTCTTTTGTGATTAATTGTATGTTTGCTCAATGATATTTTGCTAATGTGGAAGAGGAAGATATGCTTACACATTAGAAGACCTATGCTCTGTTAGATCCATGCATGCAGATGTTAGGTATTTCTAGATCTCTATTTGGGTTTGATTTGATTTCTGGTTTAGGATTTGATTAGCCATTTTAGTGGAGTTCTTGAACTTAAGGTGGACATAGGAGGCTAGGGTGGAAGAGATTCCATCTTAAGTTCCTAGTGTTTAGACCTATTTGCTAAGAGATTGGGACTAGTAGGCCCTTCATTCCTCTGGTCAAATACTAGGTTGAATCGTTGTACCTTAACGCTATTTCACAAGTAATCACTAAGAGAATCTTATTATGATCTCCTAAATTCCTTCCAATTGCACTTAACGATCCTTGATTGTATTGTTTAATAAATTTTGTACAAGTAAACTTAAAAAACACCGTAGACGTTTAGTAATAAGTGCTTGTGTGATATGAATGCGAAGCATTCTTTCCTTAAGTTGAGCATTACTTTTCTCGGGTTTTTATATTATTATGTGTGTTTTTATGTTACTTTTATGCAGGTAGGGTTGTGAAACCAATTATGAAGGAAAGAAGCCAATGTGGATCACAATGCACCGATTTTGGATGAAATCTTGCTAAGGTTCAAACGCGAAGATATAAGTCGGGTGCGAGATGCTAGAGTGTGTGCCAACCTCCCCGTATTTGAGTTTGCACAACCATTTGGAGGGGCACAAGGGCAGTCACACTCAAGCATTTCGACTTATGCACATAGAACAAGATCTCCATCAACTTATCCGTCATTAAAGAAGCAAAGCGATCTACGGCATAAACGTGTGCCCGTTTATGTTACCTCGATGAAAAGTGGATTCAGGAGTATTTTTGGCAGAGTACTAGAGCAGTTACTGTAGAAAATCAATGTAGCAGTTACTGTTCACAACCGGCCGAAAATGACATTTTCAGAGAATCCACACGCCCGTGTGGAAATTCCGCACTGGCATGTGAAGCATCTACGCCGGTGTAGTCGCCCGATTCCAGCCCTATTTAAAGCCGAATCAGCCCCGATTTTTGTATTCTTTTCTCCATCCTTTCCCCAACTTAAGAGAGGGCTTCGGCTAGGGTTTCGAGGGGTATTGGCCAAGGTTTTGGAGAGGTTCTACGGCTTCAACATCGTCATTCTTAGGAAGAAGGTTGGTAGGGGAGCTTCCATCGAGGCGTATCTTATACCGGACGAGGGAATCCTTGGACTGACAGTGAGAGGACTTTCCATAAGACCATCGACACGACTATCGAGGGGGTTTCTTTATGGATTCATTGCTTTTACATTCTATTTCTTTGATTGTACTTAGCTCCATGGAGAGCTAAACCCCTAGTGGGTACTCGGGTATTGTGAACCCTAGGATGTATTTGTTTCTTTGAACCTCTTCATTATGCTTTCAATAAATTGATGTTTATTGTGAGTTCCAACCTTGAATGCTTGATTGTATGAACATTTCCCCTAGAGTGACACTAGGGTTGAGAGTTCTTGTTGGTAACCTTGTGAGTGAGTGACACACCACGAGCGTTAGACAAAGCTAGGTTGGAGAGGGTTGAGAGGGTGAGTCGAGAGGTACAGGAGCGTCCCTTTTCCCCTCCGGCATGATAGATTCTACCTCCGTTCCTCGAGTTCTTTGCGGTTATAATAGAGTGAATGGTCTAAGGGTTGAACTTCCGCTGGGGCTTAGTTGCGCGTGCAACGGAGTGAAGCGTTGAGGTGATCTTAGTATCTAGGGCTCAATTGTGGTTAGGGACCTTCCACCTGGACCAAAGGGTTAGGTCTATATTAAGGAAGAGATTTATCACTTGGAATCCCTAGAGGTCATTGCAACTCTATGCGAGTGCGAGGTGTTGAGATTGTTCGATTTCTCCTCCGGGACATGTATAGAGTTAGGCATAGTTGACCTTAGATTTGGGACTATGTAATTAAGGATGTCCACGACTCACCATTGCATTGATTAGGAAGCATAATAGAGGGTTCTTGCACTTGAAACAATTATCCTAGGTGGAGCATTATCCGGGTACCCCATCTTTATGGATTGCCTTACCCCCTTCTTTACTTTTGCTCTCTTACTTGTTGCTTTTACTGTTGAGAATTGAATCATTGTCACACTCATTATCATTGATCTTTTACATAGCTAAGAAACGAATTAAGTATTTTTTATTCCCTACTCCCTGTGGATTCGATACCCGTTCACCCGGGATTATTACTTCGACAAACCCGTGCACTTGCAGGATATACGCAACGGGACCTTGTCATTTAGGCTATTGATTAAGCGAAAATGATGTAATAGGAGACTCTCGCCGTTTTCTTAGGAATACGACCCTCGTGCTCACCCATGAGGTATTTGTTGAAAACCCGCATACTTGTACTATAAACAAACTCAATCCCAATGTTTGTCAGTTGGTCCACCTTATTTTCCTCAAAAAAAAAAAGAAACTAAGCAAGATGAGTGAAAGAAAGGAAAAGGACTGAAGTTGCAAAGAAAATCTCGAGTTGCTACAATACCCAAGCTGCAATGTCGCATAAAAAACCACAATACTTGGTTGAAAGTGCTACAGTAACAGGTCTTGAAAATTTGGGTATAACAAAAGCTGACCTGTAACTAGCCCGGCCAGCAACAACTCCTGCAGTGCACCGGGTTTATTATTTTAAATAATATATTATAAAATTTGATTTACAATTTAGCAAAAAATCTTTAGAAAAATTAACTTTAAAGAATATGTTGCCTCTGATTATTTTATAGATTATTTTATAGACGATTACTATGTTCTTTTTTATATACTAGCTGATGTGAGTCTTGCTTGCTTCTTACTTTTGTTGGTTTTTTTTCCAAAAACTCAAATATAATTTTTAAAAATAAAAATATTTAAGGTAGTTTTAAATAAATCACAATAATTAAAATCTTTTATGGCTATAATTTATTTATTTATTTCTTAAATACTCATTATTTAATTTATTTCACAATGTTTTCAAAACTATATATTAGTTGGTATGGGACTAAATTGAATTTCTTAAAAAAATCATTGATTTGATTAGAATTAGTTGATATGGGATTAAATTGAATTTTTTTAAAAATCATTGATTTAATTAGAATGTATTGGTTGACGCCAGGGAATTGAAGAAATCTTACTAGATGAGTCTATTTTTACATAAAAAAAAAAAGTTGTGATGATTTTTAAAACATTAAGAAAAAGTATTTTTTTTTCCTAAATAATAATTTATTTTCCATAAAAAAACTTATATTTTAATACAGTAAAATTTTAAAACATTAATTGTTTTATAATGAGACATTTGTTGCTATTATCTCATATTGAAGATTTTATCCTAATTTAGATTTTTTTAAACTACATTGTTAAATGATGATAGATAAAAATTTATAATTAAAAGAATTTTTTGTGAATTATATTGGAGTAAAAATTTTCTTATCAATTTAATAAAATTTTAACTTAATTGTTTATTAATAATAATTTTAGAGAATATTATAATTTTGAATTAATACACGTGTAAACACACAAGATTTTTGAAATTCCATCTAAAAAAGAGATACATAAAAATATTGTAGAAAGAATTATGGTTTTAAATTAACATGTTTATATTATTGCACACCATTGAAATCTTGTTGCTTTATATTATAATATTTTTATGTGTAAATAATAGGTCTAATTTCTTGAAAAGTCCCTCTACTTTGTCAAACATACCATTTTAGTCTGTTACTTCAAATTGTAACCCTTTAGTCCCTCTACTATTTTTAACTGAGCCATGTCAATCCCTATAAACTCTAAACCCTAACCCTAAGGAGGGTTAACATGGCTCACTTAAAAGTAGCAGAAAGACTAAAGGGTTGCAATTTGAAATAAAGAACTAAAAATGTAGGTTTGAAAAATGTAGAGGGATTATTTAGAGGATTATATCTAAATAATATGGTATAAGTTTTATTCATTTAAAATAATATTAGTTGGAAAATAAGTATAAAACAAGTTTAGCTTGTTTTTAATAATGGTTGCTAATATTAAGACAACAATGACTTGTAGGTGAGTTAGTTTGAACTTTGGGAATCTAGCAAGTGGTTGTGAGTTTAATTCAATGTTTTCAGACCAGGACTGGACCGGACGGCCTTACGTGGTTGACCTTGACCTAGCCTTAAAATGGTCTGGTCCAATATATAAAACCGGATTTTAATAAAATCGGGATTGAACCGGCAACCCGGCCGATTAAACCGGTGACCTGGTGACCCGGCTGGGTCATCAGCCTGGGTTAGCACAAAATTTATTTTTTTATTTTTTTATTTTATAATATACTAATGTTTGGGGGTTATAATGTAAAATTATAAAACTAGTGAAGGAAAATACCTAGGGAATATTTTTATGTTTCAATTTTTATGGATTTCTTAGTTGTTTATTTCCTCATGGAATATTTTTATGTTTTTCAATTAATTTTATACTAGTTTATTTTTATGTTATTTGGTGTATTTCACATTTTTAATGTGGTGTACTTCAATATTTATTTATACTTGCTTAAAATTTTAATAGTCATGTTTTATTTTATTTTTTTAATTTTTAATCTTTAATATTTGATTTTTTGATTATATATAACTAAAGTTTAGATTATTTTAAATAAAAATTGTTGACCCCGATTCAATCCGATTAAACCTCTGGACCCCTGACCCCTAACCTTTTCTAGGTCGATGCCAAGTACGGGTTTGAAAACCTTGGTTTAATTCCTCTTAAGGTCATCAAGGGTTGGACAGGTCATGGGTTGGGGACAACCCAACCCGTAACTTAGCCCACTATAGTGCTATTCAGTTATGGGTTGGTGACCTTGGCCATCGGATAGTTTTCATAATAAAAAACTTAGAAAAATAAAAAATAAAAAAATGGAGTTTTCTGGGTCAACTCGGCGGTGAATCAATGGGTTAGCCCACTGGATTACAGGTTGGGGCGCAGCCTAACCCATAACTAGGCTCACTATAGTGATGGCTGATTATGAATTGGCGGCACAGACCGCCGGGCAGTTCACCCCGTTGTTTTGACTGGGCTGATTCTACGGCTAACCAGAAGTCGACTGGTATCCCCCTCTATATATATGTATAGATGAGGTTAAAATGAAACTAATGAAAACATTTCACACATTGATCATGACATAAACCACGTAAACAACTTAGTTCATTTCATGTTTGAAAGGATTCTTCAAAGACCAATCACTTTTAATATAATTAAAATTTATTAAAATTGATCACATTCAATCACTTTAGTCTCCACTTCAGCGAATGAAACATATCCAAATTGTGTGAAGATATTGAAAGATTCCTAGAAGGCATTATCAGATAATTGAAAATTTGATTATTATAGAATGTGCTATTCCTGAAAATATTGAAGAAGCAAAGAGGGATTTTCATTTTGATATTAATATGTTCAAATTTTTCTTGGGAAAAGAGAGAACTAGGAAGGAGTACCAATTTCTTACTGAAGATTCAACAGTTTCTTGCCCTATTAGTATCGGGTCCCTTGCGCAAGGTTCTCATTTCGGAGGGGTCCCGAGATCGAAACCTACACAATGCAAGGGCAAGGTGTTGTTGAGCTTGCGAGTGCACTCCACATTTGTACCTGTCCCTAACTTAAAATCTTAAATGGGGGCGCTTTGTCGCCTATTGTCAAAAAAATCTGGCTGAAGAAAGTGGGTTTTCTAGAGCCAAAATTGTGTGATATTTATAATTTTTCGGTCATGGAATTTAATAAATAATTACAATTTGTAAATTATCATTTATTGAAGTCTTTTATGTTACATTTTTTTTTAATAAAATGGAACATATCACACATAATAAAATAATAGAGAATTATCACATTGAAATTGTATTTTTTTAAGGTATAATACCCGAATTGGTCTCTATACTTTTCTCCCCCTTCCCTTTTGGTCCCTTTACTCAGAAATGTGCCTCACTAATTCCTCTACTCTTGAAAATGACCCAATTTAGTCCCTCTACCCTTAATCTCTTCCCATCTAGTCCCTCTACTCTTGAAAATACAACCAATAATTGGCCTATTC
This sequence comes from Dioscorea cayenensis subsp. rotundata, assembly GCF_009730915.1. Classification (NCBI taxonomy): domain Eukaryota; kingdom Viridiplantae; phylum Streptophyta; class Magnoliopsida; order Dioscoreales; family Dioscoreaceae; genus Dioscorea; species Dioscorea cayenensis. The sequence continues at coordinate 70,161 of NW_024087496.1, read as the reverse complement.
TAGAGTAGAAAGGACTAAGTAGAACCATTTTCAAGAGTAGAGGGACTACTTGGGAGCATTTCTGAGTAGAGGGACCAAAAGGGAAGAGACATAAAAGTAGAGAGACTAATTCGAGTATTATACCTTTTTTTAACTAGCTCATTTAATTAACATGTACATTTCGTTCTACGTAAATTTTGATTCCCATATTAAAAAAAGAATTATGCAAATTTTAATAAACGAAAATAACAACAACAATAACAACAACGTTTTTGGTGTCTATCCATTGGCTACCCTTACAACGTATTGACTATTGACTTAAATGTTAGCCAGTAAGACCATCTATCGATTAATATTTTAATAATTTTACATAATTAAAAATTGATAAATTTCTTGAGATCACTATAATAAATTAGCTATAATGATATTTTTGCCGAATAGATAGTCCAAATTAGTAGACCAAACGACATGCATGCCAAGTTGACATCCATGTCAGCATCCACATCATTCTCTCCTTTTTTTTCTTAAAAAAAAAACTTAATTTCTCTTTGTCAATATAAATTATAGTGTAAACCACTCAATAAACCCTAAATTATAAAGCGCAAACCTCTTACGGGGGTCTGTGGTTTATTATTTATGGTTTAGGGCTTAGGATTTAGAATTTAGGGTTAAGGGTTTAGGATTTAGGTTTTAGGGTTTAGGTTTTTGAATTTTGAAAATAAGATTTTATAATATTTAGATTTAAGATTTTAGAGTTTAGTATAAATCCTTAAACTTTAGAAATTATAAAACATTAAGGGGTTTAGATTATAAAAACAAATGAAATCTTTTTAAAAAAGATATAGATAAAAAATAACGTGAATGCTGACACATAGATACCAATTTGGCATCCATATCATTCAGGCTACCAATTTGGGTTATCAGTTAGTCCTAAATAGCATTACTCATAAATTAGTTATGAATATAGATACCACATCATCTTATAAAATGATCAAACTTGGCTATTCATTTATCAAAGTAAATTGGCAAACAAATCTTTTATGCTTTCAAAATTTCATATTTTCCACTATTAGAGTGACTTCTAGATATATTGTTAATTAAATACTACATTGTCAGTAGAAACATTATGAACAATTTTTATCAAAGCAAGATATATTGATTATTTATCATTTTTTCAATTCTGAATTAGCTATGCCTTTAGCATTTTGCACATAAATTAATAATAATAATAATATCTTCAAATTTTAAAGTAAAAATAAATAAATGTCTAACTTACATTTTTTTTAAACTAGAATATGATGCTCTTTATGAAACTCCTTTTGTTTTACCCATTCATGAGTACCTTTCCTACTCTTTCCAAAGTAATTGGCATGTTTTACCACTAAAATTTTTAATTTAAAATTTTGAAAATCTATAATTGTTTAATGTACAAAATTTTTTCCCACTAAATTTTTAATCTAAAATTATAAATGTTTATATGTCCCACCAAAACATGCTCTATAAAATAAAGAAGATAAGCATAAATTCATTTAATCCCTTAGGTCATATTTATATGTCTACCTTAACCAATTCATGCTTATTAAGAAAATTGGTTAAGATTAATTATTGTCTTAAATTTATAAAAAATTGTATGATCTTTCCATAATTACCTTAATTTTAAAAATCATCAAGATTTCATTGATTTCTCTTTATAATTTAATTGTTTCATTTGTGCTTGCGGGGCCAACCAAAGTTAAGTAAGGTTATGATGGTCGACTCAAACCATATAACTCTGGATGAATCCAAATCCACCCAAATTGAACTGAACCCAAGCTCTAATTTAGTTGCGGTGGTGGTCCCAAATACATCCACAAAGCTGGCGTTACCAAGCCTAGCCCATTTACAAGCTGTTGGGCTTGAACCCCAACCAAAGTTGAACGCAAATCAGATTATAAGTGGGCTTGTGTCTAATTTGTCAACCGATTTGTTAGTAAAGAAATTGAACAAGGTTAATTGAACAAGGTCTAATTAACCAAATCCTAGGGCAGTTACAGCTTCACCTTGACTCATCTGCTAATCAAGGAGGGGTTCCAAATGCATGTTTTGATGCCTGTAAGCCCCTCCTACCTCAAGCTATCATTCAAGGGTATATATGGCAATTCATAAGGGAGTCATGGTACCTTATCCCTAAAGATCATTCCAAATTAATGGAACAGCTTCAACAACTAAAATGTGACACATGTTCCCACTAACCTTTTTAGATTACTGTGAAAATGAAGAGGTTTGCGACAAAAAACTAAAAGATGACTTGTCATAGATCCCAAAAGAGGATGTCACTGTCCAAGAAAAACAGAGGTCTTCAAATCCTCTTGAGGATGATAGAGGCTCATATAAGGGATCAGAGTTAGACTTTGAAGTCATAATTAAGCATATGTTCCCTAATTATGATAATATAATGAATCATAAAAACAAGCTTCAACAACTAATCAGGAGCTAGGAGCAACGAAAGGCAAAAATGCCTTCTTCTAGGTGGACCAAGGAAAAAGGATATGTAGCCCTTCCTTCACATTCTCAGGGAAAAAAGTGTCCTGTAGCTCTAGATGCAAAGAGGGCCAGATTGGAAAAATTAGCTCCAACAACTAAGTGCAATTTGGAGTTCCTATGACACCGCATCGATGTAGGCGATCTTGAAGCGAGGATAGTTTAGTGGTTCAATAAGTAGTGTGCTCGACTGGCACACTCTCAGTGGTGTCTTCTATTCTTGTTGTGTTTTGTGTGCTTTTTTTAGTATGTCTATGTTCGTCCTCTTTATCGTACTCAGTTGCACTTTGCTATATTATGTTATTGTTCTGAGTCAGTCTCCACTACTACTAGATTGCTTTGTTGTTCTTCCATCTAGAGCCTTCTTGTACTTCCTCTTTTAATTAAGATATTGATTTATCCACTTTGAAAAAAAAACATACTATTTTTAGTGTTCCAAAAACATATTAAAAAATCTAGGAGTATTATTAAAGATGAAGGATAAAGTTGGAAAAAACTATTTAATGCTTTATAGATTTTTTAAATAGACATGCAAAAAAACCAAAGAAAGCTTCTAAAATGAAACAAGTAAAAAGAATCCGAGGGAGTACTAGATTTTAATGTTGGTGCTTGTGGTAGTTCCACATTTGTATTGCTATTATTACTTCCCTTATTACTCATGAGTATACAACTGTTCATTATTTTATATCATTTTGTACACTCATTAAGCATGTATTAGAGTTATATTTTGGAATTTGATGTCAAACATGGTGTATTTTGCATTCTTAGGCTTTGGGCAATGCATAAAATAGAGTGAGAGAGATCCAAAGATGCATTTTAAAGCTAAAATGATGAAGATGGAGTTCTCTCGGCATAAATTGACTAAGGACAGGCCAAACAAACTCACTTACGGGCACCTTACTGCCATGCTTATGACAGTAAGCTTCTTCTAGAGAACCTTGTGGGTATGCTTATGCCTGTAAAGAGAAGTATAGAGATATTTAGAAGGACTTATAGGTATGATTTACACCCGTAAGTTTGACCAAAAGGATCATCCAGAGGAGCTTACGAGTAGAGCACACACCCTTAAGGGCAGTCGCAAGGGGCATAGAGAGAACCTTACGGTCTAATGCTTACGGACATTAATTGGACTGTAAAACCATACAGAGACCTTCTAAACTGGACTTACGACCGTATGTGATGCTGTAAAGCTCACGACCCATCATCTCCAGCTCCTTACGGTCATATCCTTACGTCCGTAAACAACCTGATAAGCAGCACAATATAAATATTCATGACAAGGGTTTTTAGGGCATCTTTTATTTCATTAAGAGGTGAGGCTGAGGAGAAGAAGAGGGGTGAATCTCTAGGGCTTTCGAGGTGATTCTAGGGGGATATTCAGCCCATCTACCTTAGAGAGAAAGGATTTTAACCTTCAAGATTAGCTTGGCGAGTGTCCATAGAAGGTGCTTGGCTGTTCTTTGGCAATCATCTTCCTACACAATTAAGAAGTGTGTTTTCATGTCTTCTTTAATTCTCTTTGTGTCTTCTTGTTTGGATGCTTACCCCCCATTCATGTAGGGCTAATTTTGTAGATATTCAAGCATAGTTGAACCTTAAGGTTTTATCCTATTTGACATTGTTTGTGTATCTTGTTGTTTTAATTATTTCTTAATTGAAAACCATGTTATTTGAATCCAATTGCGTGTTTTGTATGGCTTGATTACTAATGAGGTGAAAGCCCTTATTGTCATGTATGATGTGCTTTGTGACAAGTAGAAATACTCATCTAGCATAGACATGCTGCAATTGGAGGGGATTGTGAGCAAGCCTAGCAATGGGGTACTTTGGATTCAAGAGTTCTTCTCCCTCAATCCTCCCGAGTGGATTAACAACCATACTCTTTGCAATCATAGTGAATAGATTTTAGGAGAAATTGTATTTCTATTCTATATGGGATTAGGGATAATCTCTTTGGAAGAAGGGATTATCTATTTTAGAAATTATTGTTAATCCATGTTGAGATTTCATAGAGTGTAATGCAATAGTGGGATGTCTGTATCAGCACTGTATTGAATCAGTTACTATTCACCCTTACAAGAGAGGTTTAGTATAATTTAGAATTTCTCTCAGTTCAAATAGGATTACATACTTATACAACCTTTGCCCTGAACTTAACAAACCCTTGAGGGATACTATGCCCGGCTTTCCTTCTCCTCCTGATTTCTCGACTTCTTTTATCCCTTATTTCTTATTTTTCTATACTTTTATTTCTTAGTTTGCTCACACACTTCACAACTTTGGTTTAGGCTGATTTTCATGATTTGGGCTAATACAAGTACTCTCATTTTTCTCTATGAATAGATACCCTGCCTTTGCACATACATTACTACTTGATCGGCACGTATACTTGCGTCTCCTATCAAGTTTTTGGGCCCGTTGTTGTGGAAGATTCGATATATTAGGAATAGTTTTTATACTCCATCACTTTAGGCATTTATTTTTCTTTTATTTTCTTTGTTTCTTTTCTTTATTTTTTTAGACTAATTTGTGTTATTTTGGCCATATACTATCATACTAATCATGTCAAGTATTATCCCTGCATTGATAGAATAGTTAGTAGTTATAAACACAAGAATGGACAATCTTACACATCAAAAATATTGGATGTAATTCGATTTTAACGCCCAACAAAATGAGAGGGAAGCCACATGTCCACTGCTTGATCATCTATTCCAATGGGAATCAAGACAGTTTCAGAACGAGGCTCATTATGCTCTAGAGGAGGCGCTCAACCACTTTGTGAGATCTATAGATAAACAAGTAACGCAAGATGGCAACAGGAGAGAGAGTTTAGTTCCATCACTTCTAGAAGTACAATATGTAATGTCAATGTTAATAGAGAATGTGGAGGAGTGTCAAGCAAGTAACAACATACCATAATTATTAGATTTGGAACAACAAGATATCTGGAAACAAATTAATGCCGAGAATAAGAAATTGAAGACATCGATTGAGAAGCCTTTAAAACTTGAATTAAAGAAGTTGCCAGATCATTTTGAGTATGCATTTCTAGATGAAAATTCCAAACTTCCAAGGATAATTTTTTTTTGGATTATCAAGTGCTTAGAAAGGTAAGTTAGTGGAGGTTCTCAAGCAACACAAGGGTGTGATTACCTGGAAGATTGTAGATATCAAGTGAATAAAGCCCTCCTTCTATACCCATATAATCCTAATTGAGGAGAATTTCAAGCCGGTGGTACAACCTCAAAGGAGACTAAACCCGAACATTAAGGAGGTAGTGAAAGCCAAAGTGATTAAGCTACTTAACGCTGGCATTATCTATCAGATATCTGACAGTGCGTGGGTTAGCCTTGTCCAAGTTGTGTTAAAGAAAGGAAGAATGACAATGGTCACTAACGAAAAGAATGAATTAATTATGACAAGGACCATCACAGGATGGAGAGTATGCATCGATTATAGACAGCTGAATAACTGCACCAGGAAAGATCATTTCCCCTATTTTTATAGATCAAATGTTTGAGAGACTTTCTAGACACATGTTCTACTGTGTCTTTGATGGTCTATCAGGATATTTTTCAAATCCCCATCGCTTTGAAGGATCAGGACAAGATGAACTTTATTTGCCCTTTTGGCACCTTTGCATATCGTGGGATGTTGTTTGGGTTATGCAATGCCCCAGCTACCTTCCAGAGGTGCATGCCGACTATTTTTGATGATCTCATTGAAGATATCATGGAGTTTTTTATGGATGATTTTTTTTTGTCTTTGTAGATTCTTTTGATTATTACTTGCGAAATTTTGGCGAAGGTGTTGAAAAGATGTGAGGAAACCACCTTGGTGTTGAATTGTGACAAGTGCCAATTTATGGTTCATGAAGGAATTGTGATAGGGTACAAGATATCTCAATACACAATTGAGGTTGATAAAGTGAAAATCGACACCATTGAGAAGCTTCCATCTTCCTCCTCAGTTAAATCCATTAGGACTTTTTTGGGGCATGGAGGATTCTACCACCATTTCATAAAAGACTTCTCAAAGATTGTGCGATCACTCACTAAGCTTCTTGATAAGGTCTTACCATTCAAATTTTCTAACGAATGCTTCTTAGCATTCAAGATGCTCAAGGAAAACTTTGTTAGAGCCCCAATTGTCATAGCACCCAAATGGAGTCTTCCATTTGAAATTATGTGTGATGCTAGTGACCATGCTGTTGGGGCCATATTAGGGCAAAACAAGGACAAGAATATTCAACCCATTAACTATGCTAGCAAGACTCTAAGATAATTACACCACCGCCCAGAAGGAATTGGTAGCTGTGGTCTTTGCATTTGAGAAATTTTGTCCCTACCTTATCTTGTCAAAAGTTGTTGTGTTTACATATCATTCTACACTTCGCTATTTATTTAATAAAACTGCTACAAAAATAAGACTAATTCGTTGGGTTTTGCTTTTACAGGGTTTGATGTAGAGATCAAGGGTAAACGAGATGTGAAGAATCTAGCGGCCGATCATCTATCAAGGTTGGAACACCTAGAGGCTTGACTCTTTTTTTGAAGGGCACCTTTATGTCATCTATGAAGGAAGTAAGATTGAAACATCTTTGTTCGCAGATTTTGCTAACTGTCTTATTGGGTGGGTTCTTCATAAGGATATAGCATGACTTAAGTAGAAGAAATTCTTTGCGGATGTGAAACACTATATATGGGAGAATCCTCATCTTTTTTGGATTTTTATAGATCAGGTTATTTGAAGGTGCGTTTCACATGAGAAAGTATGGGAGATTTCTAGGCAATGTCATGGTGGACTCGTGAGAGGACAGTATGATGCAAATAAGACAGCTGCGAAGGTACTGGAAGCAGGTTTGTTTTGGCCCTCTATTTTCTGTGACTCACAAAGGTACATCCAACTTTGTGACAATTGCCAACGCTCAAGTAAGATCTCTCGACACTTCAAAATGCCTCAAAATTCCATTTGTTAATTGTGAAATCTTTGTGAGAGAGTTTTGAGAGTGGTGGATCAAATGTTAATTTTTAATTCTTGTTTGAAGCTCTTTCCAAGAAAACTCATGTCGAGGTAGTCCGGACCTTATTGTATCACACAAGTGTTTCCTCATGGAGCCATTAAGATCTCACATCTAAACAATGGCAATTTCAAGGTAGAGGATATTCATATGAGGAACCTACATGAAAAAGGGACATATCAGGTATATCAAGCTAGTGACTTAAAACAAATGCTTCTTGGGAAGCAACCAAAGCATTTTTCATATTTTTTCTTTATTGCACATTTTAGTTGTAGTTTTGTGTTTTGCTTGATTTTGCAATAAAATGCTTGTCTTGTCACTGTTTTTCATGAGTTGGTTAGGTGTTGGTAGTGTTAGACACTTATTTTTGTGCTTACCAGGTCATATTTGTATTTGGGTATTCTTGTTAGAACAAATGAAGCTCTAATCAATTTTCAGGACTGCTTACGGGTAGCTTGCGCTTGTAAGCTTGACTTTAATGCCTCAACAAAGAACTTTACAGGCATCTTTAAGCTCATAAGCCACCCTAAAATGTGGTTTTAGAGAGCTTCACGAGTGTATTTATGTTCCGTAAGTCTTGAAAAGCAAAGTTTAGAGGTATCTTACGAGTGGCTTACGCCCGTAAGTGGATCTGTAAGGTTCATCCAGAGCACTTTAATGGCAGATCAAGAAACACTTATGGCCCGTAACTTTCATGTGAAATAACCTAGGTTCCTTATGGGTCACTTACACTTATAAGCCAGATTGTAAGAGCAATTCAGAGAACTTTACGGGCTACAGTATAAAGTCTCTTACGACCAAAACCTAGTTTGTAAAGGAGATAAAACCCTTACGGGGCAAGAATTATGACTGTAAACTCCCTATAAGCGCAGACAGAAAATCTTATGGTCTCAACTTATGATTGTAAGAGGGCATAAGAAACAAAGGTTTAAGCACTGCGGTCACTTATGAATTTATTTTAGATCATTTTTACTATTTATTACCTTTTGTGACCACTTTTTCCTTCCATTTTCCTTCCCCTGTCCTCTATTCTCATTTTTGAGCTAGAACTAGATTGGGCATATTTCGTAACCTTTCATCAAGTAGATTTATTGCTAACTCCTTTTACATGAAGGTATGTCATTTTCCCATGATTTTCATAGTTAATCCTCAATATAATGAGTTAAAATGGTTGTCTGTTTGTTAATTGAGTCATTCTTGTAGTTTCTATGCTAATTTTATAAATGTTTAGAGCTCTTATAAACAGAAGGGGCTCTTATAGTCTGTGCTTGAAGCTTACAGTCGTAAGCCCTGCTGCAAAGGTAGGTTTCACCGACTCTTACGGCCTTAATTCCTCCCGTAAGCAGGCCATAAGCACTTCTGTTTGGAGAGAATGTCATATTTTTAAAGCTAACATTTTGCACACTTTCGTCCATAAGATGACTAAAGCAATGAGGACAACAACTGGCCCACCCAAGAGGGCAAGGACCGAGGCTTCAACATCACGTCCGAGGGCCAATGATCTGCTAAAGAAAGGCAAGGCACCAATCCCACCATCAATATCAGCAGCATTGACTTTTTCCAACCCGCAGTTCTGAGCACGGTATGCCAGTTTGAGGACAAAGTGATTTTGCAAAACCACATGATGGATTGGCGTGTTCTTACACAATTGGTGTTGGAAGAAGAAATCTAAGGGATACTCCAATTAAGAGAATAGAGCCAGTTATTTTCTAATTGACAAGGAGACATACCGAGACGCTACTGTCGAGGCCCTTAACACTATTGAGGTGGATGGCTGGTTAGTTAGCTTCGATATAGCCTGTTCCATACGATGTTAGCTATTCAAATAGTAGAGAGTGTAGAGTTACACAAAGTTCACCTTGCTTATTGGTCTATACGATGTGATTTTACTGTGACCGAGGAGTATGAGCAACTACTGATTGATTACCCATAGGGAGAGACTACGGCTGGTGTGTAGCATCATTTATGTTCCGGGATTAACTATAAGCTCAACCTGATGAAAGCTTCATTCCTGAGCAGCCTAGCTTTGAGGTATGTACACAGAGTGATGGCTCGATCTCTTGCAAGATGGGCTGATAGTTTAAGTGTAGTGTGGCGATAGGAGTTGTTGTTTCTGTATAGCCTAATCGAGCATTAGCCACTTCATCTCAGATATATACTAGCTGAGTTCTTTGCCCATTATGGGCAGTATACCTGATTGAGGGCTATCTTCATCAGACCATACATCACTCAACTAATTCAAAGAATGGGTCTTCTGACAGCCTTGAGAGGTAGGAGGTTGTTGGCAGTATGACACCCCTAGGTATGGATACTCTTCATTCCTTGAGGATGGTCACCCGATAAAGCTCTAGGTACATCCTCACTTCTTGCCAAGTGTATTTCTACCAGTTCTGGGTGAGGAGTCGAGCGAGGAGTCCGATGATGAGTATGACAATGACTCATCCCTTCCATCCACTATTGCTAGCCCTGCACCAATTATAGCTCCTAGACACAGATCTAAGATTCAGAAGGTTGGGACAAAGGTCTGACAGCTCTGTGAGGGTCAGCATATGATTATAGCCACCCAGACATGATTTGAGTCTGACCTCAGCCTTGCCCTGGATATTTTGAGCCGTTTGGGCCCTTCCTCTTCTGCTCTAGGTCTTACTCTAGCGTCGACCCCACTAGCGACACTGCATCAGCGGGCCGACCCCGAGCCATCTCTAGATGCAGCCAAACACTCTTTTTTATTTTACTTTTATTTTATATTTTATTTTCATATCTTGTCTTCATATTTTTTTGGCAAGGATTAGTCCTACCAATTTTGTACTTATTTTGAGACATTTATTAGACTTTTATTTCCTATTTTGTTATTTTATTTTTGTTGAGTTTAATGTCTTCCCACTTATACTCGCAGTATTTTTTTACAACACCCGACACCCTCAATTGCAAAGAGGGTGCTCACTCGGTCTTTTTTGACCTTGAGTGACCCCCCACCGCCAAGGCATACCAAGGAATGCACCATGCCGGTTCAAGAACTATTGAAATTTACATGTAAACCGAGGAAGTACTTGTTTTCCAACCACTTCCCATTTTATATTATATTGTTCTCCTTTATTGATCATATACACATATTAAGAACAATGTATGATTTTAAGTGTGGTGGAGGGGTTTAGGAGTTATTGATTTTTTTTACTTGCCAAGTTGTTGACTTATGATGGTACATTTGAAAGCTAGTGGGAGCTTCTTAGTATAAAGGTGGACATATGTAAGTTTGTTCTTTTTTGAGTTTTATTTTTTTTAGTTTTCACGCTATTCTTGATTATTTTTCTAATTGAAGCACACAACTTCTCTATTATAGTAACTTAGACCTTGTTTGACTTTGTATAGTTTATAGTTCATTTTATTTCAAGTGAAATAATTGAGAAAATTTTTTGTAAATTTGAAAGAATTTGTTTGGAAGTGGAAAGAGCTGCCACTTTTAGATGTGTGGTTCTACTATCGATAAGTCGGATACTATGCATGCCCTAAAGAGAGAAAGAGCTACCTCTTTGGGTAAGTGAAAGCAACTGTCTTCTATGAAAAGATGTGGAAAAAGCTACTTCTCCTAAGAGTGAAAGCCACTTTATGGGGATAAGTGAGAAAAGGCTACCTTATGAGTTGTGTGAAGCTACCACCTTAAAAAGAAGAATTTCATGAATTTTTGCTATTAATGGTCTTGTAGGTCAAAAGAAGTGAAGTGGAGAGTTGTAACACACATAAGCAATAACTTTGAATAGAGTCTAAACTATTGTTAGAACTTGAAATTTTTAGCATTCTTGATTTGTCTCACTCGATCTCTTTTGAAACTCCACAATTTTCAAGCACCCGAGGTCTTGCACTTTTCACTCTTGGTTTGCAATATTTTTTTTTTGCTTGAGGACAAGGAAAGCTTAAGTGTGAGGAAATTTGATAATTGTACAATCGTTAATTATTATATGTCATTGTTTACACTCATTAGGCATGTATTTTGCATTCTCAAGATTTGAGCAGTGCTTAAAGATGAGAGAGAGAGAGAGAGAGAGAGCTAAAAAAAGCATTTTAGAGCTAAAATGATGAAGATTGAGCTTTCTCGGTATAAATCAATTAAGGGCAAGCCAAACAAACTCACTTACGGGCACTTTACTATTGTAGCCTCATCTAGAGAACCTTGAGGACATGCTTAAGCCTGTAAGAAAAAGTATAAAAATATTCAAAGGGACTTACGGGCAGGACTTAGGCCTGTAAGTCAGACCGTAATGATCATCTAAAGAAGCTTACAAGTAGAGTATACACCCTTAAGAATGGTCACAAGGGGCATACAGAGAAGCTTACGGTCCAACGCTTACGATTGTTAGCTGAATTGTAACACTATATAGAATACCTTACGGACAAGACTTATGGCCATAAGTGATCCTATAAGGCTCGTGACCCATCATCCTCAGCTCCTTACAGTCATGTCCTTACGCCCATAAGTAGGATGTAAGCACCACATTATAAATATTCTTGACAAGAGATTTTAGGGCATCTTTTGTTCCGTTGAGAGGTGAGGCTGAGGGGAACAAGAGTGGTGAATCTCTAGGGCTTTGAAGGTGATTCTAGAGGGAGATTCAACCCATCTACCTTGGAGAGAAAGGATTATAGCCATCAAGATTAGCTTGGAAATGTCCATGGAAGGTCCTTCAGCTTTCTTTGGCAATCATCTTTTGGCATGATTGAGAAGGGGGTTTTCATATCTTCTTTAATTCTCTTCATGTCTTCTTGGTTGAATGTTTGCTCTCCATTAATGTAGGGCTAATTTTGTAGATGTTCGGGCATAATAGAACTCTAGGATTTTATTCTATTTGACATTGGTTGTGGATCTTGTTGATTTAATTATTTTTTTAATTGTAATCCTTGTTATTTGAATTCAATTGAGTGTTTTGTATGACTTGATTACTAATAAGGTGAATCCGTAATTCTCATGTATGTTGTGCTTTGCGAAGAGTAGAAATACTCACCTAGCATAAATATGCCGTGATTGGAAGGGATTATGAATAAGGTTAGCAATGGGTATCTTGGAGTCGAGAGTTCTCTTCTTTCAATCCTACCCAAGTGGATGAACAAGCAATTTTCATACTCTTTGCAATCATAGGAAATAGATTTTAGGAGAAATCACAATTCTATTTCATATGGGATTAGGAATAATCTTTATGCAAGAAGGATTATCTATTTTAGAAATTCTTGTTAATCCACATTGAGATTTCATAGAGTTCAATGCAATTGTGGGGTGTTTGTATCAGCACTATACTGAGTCATTTACTATTCATCCTTAAAAGAGGTGTTTAGTATAATTTAGGATTTCTCTCGATTCAGATAGGATTGGATACTTATACAACTTCTTTCTTGAACTTAACAAACCCTAGAGGGATACTATGCCCAGGCATCTCTTGTCCACCTGATTTCTCGACTTCTTTTATCCCTTATTTCTTGTTTTCTTCACATTTATTTCTTAGTTTGCTCACACACTTCACAACTTTGGTTTAAGCTATTTTTCGGGATTACAACTAGTACTAGTACACTCATTCTTCTCTGTGCATCGATACCTTGCCATTGCACACACTATTACTACTTGATCGGAGCGTACACTTGTGTACTCTATCAATTGCGAAATTACAAAATAAATAAAATAAAATAAATATGTTTGTAAAAATAAATGAAATAAATAAACCATAATTTTGTTAATTTTAAAAAATATAACTTTATTTTTAACAAAACTTTAATTTTATTATCAAATTGATTTGTTTTAATTTAAATAAAACTTTGGTTTATCTCATGATAGGTTGCTTTATTCATAAATAATTGCTTAAATTTAAATAAAACTTTGTTTTTATGTTATTGATAAGTGCCTAAGTATATAATAATTCATTAACAAATTCTTTTCAATTTTAAGCATATTTTCATAATACCGATGTCCTTTTAGGCTATTTTTTGGATTTATCTTCTTTCAAGGTATTGGGAGGTTATTTACATGAGGAAGTATTATTCGAAGCATTTTGGAAAAGAAAATGCGAAGAACCAAAGTTTACGCAAACTCCAAACGAAGATCAGACACTCCTCAATATTGCCCAGGCTCCAAGAGGACTATGCGGGCTATGCATAGGCGGCATAGTCCTACCTAAAAGCTGTGTGGTCCCTCTATATGGGCCGCACACCAGGCCGCACAAAGGGGCCGGATGGGTGTGCAGCCTTTGTTCGGGCCACATATCAGCCCGCACACTTAGGCATTTATATAAGCCATTTTTTAGGGCTTTTGAAAGAAGCTTTGGCCACCCATCCTCCACACCTTCATCTAGAGTTTCAAGCTAGCTGGGGGAAGGTGATTTGAAGAGCAAAAATCAAGGGGAGAAGAAGGTTGCACTCAAGGAGGGCATCAAGGAGCTCGATGGCGTGGATCCAGCGAGTTCTCATCACCACCTTCTAGCTGACAATCTAGGGGAGTTTGATATATGTCTTTTTATTGTATATTTGTTGTTTTCTCTCCCTTTGATGTTGAACTAGACTCACATGGCCACCGGTGTAAACCTTGAGAGAAGAACTTGTTTAGATGGATGATATTTGCTATTGAATGAATGTTGGGATGTTTGTTTGGTTTCATTCTATTATTTTCATGTTCAACCTACAACGGATAGATTTTGTAGGTTTGGTTCTTGAATAATACTTGTATAGTGGGATGCTTGCTTGTATTAGGTCACACAATATTTGAAGAGGGATCTAATGTATAGTGGCACTGCATTAGGTTCTAGCTTATAGAGTATTAGAACTCCCCTAGACAAGACTCCTTGCACTCAATGACATCGTAGGGGTATCTTCAGGATGGAAGAACCCATACTGAACTAGGGATACACCACAGAGGTTCCAAGTAACCAACTCTAGAGTCTAGTGAATTAACCCTAGCTAACATCACACTTAAGTTCCTGATTTCATCCTTACTTGTTATTCTCCCAAGGGGATCCTTGTCCGAGGCCCCTTGTGCCCATTGTCAGTTGCTATCTTGATTCTCTTGTGCGGTATGCCTTAGCTCACCTATTTATTTTTTGTAATTTTTTTTTTGTATTTGTGTATCTAAACAACCACCTCCATTTGAAAGACTAGATAGTGCCGTCTAGTAGGAAGCAATAGGAGATCTTGGGACCCCGGGGAATATGATCCTCTCGTGCTCATGCGGGTGATTTATTACTTAACCACCCATGCACTTGTGGCAGGGGAGTCACATACACACTTTCTCATGTCACACGTGCTCACCAATAGTTACATAACAAGTTAATTTATCTATAAATAATTGTTTCGATCTAAATAAAACACTCTTAAATAAAATAGTATTATTTAATGGATATGTGTGGATTCCATAAATAGATTTTGGGAAATTGAAATTACTTGAATGGAAAATTGAATAAAGTTAGGGTTGAAAAAAGCACCAGAACCTTATCTTGATAATGTAAGGTGACAACTATTTTGGGAAAAAAAATTCTTAAAACAAGATCTAATTGAGAATGGATGGACCAATATATTTATCACTTGCTTATAAGAATGGGGGCATAGTCCATTGGTTCTCACATGCTTTGCATTTTAAGGAGACTTGAGTTTAAGTCCCTCAAATCGCAAAATGCACTTTAGGCCCCCCGTGAAAAGAATAGTTCCTTTCTTCCAGGTTGCATGACAAGCGATTTATTTATATGGATCATTCAAACCAACATAATTAGTGTATCTTTGTACTTCTTATTGGCATCTCTCAAGTGGAGGGGGCACTTGTGGGCCGCCTATTTGTCAAAAACTATCATTCATTATACGACAAGATCAACTTTAGCCTCTCTTGTAATAACATTATTATAATTCAATTAAAAGGCACTCCTTCCATCTCAAATTATTTATTACTTTAGTAATTCTTTTACATATTTTTACATTGAAAATTTTATAAAACATTAATTATGTTTTTTTCCTCAATTTTACGCATTTATTTATTAAAATTTATTTAAAGGAAAAATGTGTATGAATTGAAGTAAATATTCCAGTAAAATAGTAAAATTGTCGTATCATAATATTTCTTTTTTATATCTTAAGAGTTTAGAGTGCAATGCTCAGAAGTGACCTAATTTGAAATGACGAGAGTAACATTTTTCACTTTACATTTTTATGTGTTTTTAATTACTTTTAAATCTAATTAAAAATTTGGAATTATTATATTTTATAAAATAAGTAGCGCAAAACCTTCCATAAAAAAGTTATACCTTTGCATTAGGCCTGACCCTAAGCATAGGTGATCAAGGCTTATGCCTAAGGCCTCAAGATTTTTTTTCCTAAAAATATATACTTAAAATTATTAATTATTATTATCTTATCTCATAAAATTTTTAACTAGTTTAAAATTATAAAATTTAATGTATGATTAATATCAAATAAATTTATCGTTATAATAGGGCACCACAATCATCTAAGGCCCACAATTTTTTTAATTACATTTAAAAAATTTATTTATTATTATTTAATATCTATCCACATAGTTATGACATTGAATTTTTTTTTTTTGAAATAGAAAATTAATCTTATTTAATTGATTCATGATCATATCAAGATGTAATAACTTTGGTTTTATAATATTTATGATGGCTTTATAATCTATTAAATGGATTAATGAAGTTAATATTGGTACTTGGTCCACTTGGTTCTAATGTTACAATATAGTTATGATGTTGAAATTTAAGGTTTTTTAAACTATAAAATTTATCTTATTTAATTGATTCATGATCATATCGAGATGTAATAAATTTGGACTTGAATCTAATGTTAGTATTGTAATGTTAGCATTGTAATCTTACAATCTTAACGATCTTAACATTCTAACAATCTAAAGTATTAAAAAGAAAAAAAAGAAAAATAAAACAAAGCCTCTACACTTCTATTTAAGGGGTTAAACATAGCATTATAATGTTTTAAAAACAAATACTACTCGGAATCCTTATATTTTCATAGTGTTATCAATCTCAATCAAACATCTTCATCAGTTGTAATTGATATCAATTTTCTACAAGGAAAAGAGATATTGTATCAATTTTATTTAATTTTAATATTTTTTAAAAAAAATTTATATGCATTGTTTCTTAATTTTACTATGTCAAGAAGTTGATTGTTTTTATTTTTATTTTCTTACCGGGATTGGTGAACTATTAAAACAAGTGTTACTTCATTTAGGTGTTTCTTTTCCATTTTTATAATATTATTGCTTTTATTATCTTTTATTATTTGTTTTTTTAGAAGTTCTAGCAGAAAATATGATTTTTGATATAAGAAATGAAAAAAAAAAAAGTAGATGAGTTAATGCAATCCCAAAAAGGTGCACTTAAAAAATTTGTTACTAATAGTAAACAAAATATTACATGTGATGAAAATTTAGAAAATAAACCAATTATTATAATGTGTTGGAAGTAGATGAAACAAGCAAAGAACAAAATCCTCACAATAGTGACAATATTGAGAGTCCTTCAATTTCTAGTGAAGATTTTGTTCTATTGTGAAGGACTCTCAAGTGACAATATTGAGAGTCCTTCAATTTCTAGTGAAGATTTAATTTCAATAGACCAATTCTAACTTGAGAGATTTAATTGCTGAAAAGGGACCAATTAGAGATATAACTAGTAATGTAGGTTTTCCGAAAGATGAGAACTCTCGACATTTTTCTATGATACATTACACTCGAAAATTGCTAAATGAAGAAAGACATGATAGAAAATGGCTAGTTTATTCAAAGAAATTAGATAAAGTATTTTGTTTTTGTTGTAAGTTATTTTCAAATTCATTAAGTTCTCAACTAGTTAAAGATGGGTTCAATGATTGGAAAAATCTTAGTGCTAGACTCAAACAACATAAAACATCTCATGAGCATATTATTAATATGACTGCTTGGATAGAATTGGAAATATGATTACAATAAAAAAAATGGTAAAAAATTGTAAGATCAAATCAATAGAGAAAAAGAACATTGGAGAAATGTATTATTGAGAATTATTGCGCTTGTGAAAACTCTAAGGAAAAAATAATTTGGTATTCCGAGGGTGAAATGAAAAAAATTTGAGGATGGTAATGGAAATTTTTTGAGTCTTATTGAAATGATTGCAAAATTTGATCTAGTGATGCAAGAGCATGTTAGACGTATTCAAGCTAATGATATACGTGATAATTATCTTGGGCATAATATACAAAATGAATTGATTGATTTATTATCAAATAAAATAAAAATGACAATTGTGAGTCATACTTGATTGTACTCCCGATATATGCCATCAAGAACAAATGCCTCTCTCTCATATTAAGATATGTAGATGTTTCATCCATTCCAATTAAAATAGAAGGATATTTTATATAATTTTTAAAAATGGATGATACAACTAGAAAAGGAATTTTTGAGGAGCTCATGAGTATAATGAAAAACTTGATCTTAATATTGATGATATAAGGGGACAAGGATACCATAATGGGTATAATATGAAGGGAAAACATCAAGGTGTACAAAAATGATTGCTTAATATCAATTCTAGAGCTTTTTATACACCATGTGTTTGTCATTCTCTTAATTTGTTACTTTCTGATATGGCTAATTGTTGTCCAAAAGCTACTACATTTTTTCGGAGCTTAACAATGTATTTATACAGTTTTTCCTATTCCACAAAAAATGGAAAGTTTTAAAATATCATGTTCCTAGTTTAAGTGTTAAGCCACTATCACAAACTCATTGGGAGAGTCATATTGAAAGTGTTAAAGGAATTAGGTTTCAAGCTCCTAAAATAAGAGATGCTTTACTTGAGTTTGAAAAAGCTAGTGATGATCCCAAACAAATAGTGAAGCTAATTTTTTGGCTGCATACGAGCTCGAAAACTTTGAATGTTTGGTGGGCATGGTTATTTGGTATGATTTGTTATTGTTGTTAATATTGTTAGTAAAACCTTACAAGCCAAAGACATGCAAATTAATATTGCTATTAATCAATTAAAAGATTTTCTTGCATTTCTTAAAAATTATAGAGAAAATGGATTTGCATAATCAATAATTTCAGCTAAAGAAATAGCATTTCAAATAAATATACAACCTATGTTTCGTAAGAAAAGAATAATTCTTAAAAAAAAACAATTTGAGGAAAATGATACTAATGAGGAAACACATTTGCTAAAAGATGATTTTAAAATTAATTATTTTACTCATGTAGTTGATCAAGCAATTTCTTCTTTTGAGAGTAGATTTGAACAATTCAAAATATACGAAGATGTTTTTGGTTTTCTGCATGATTTAAAAAAGTTAATGATTTTAGATGATAATCAATTGAAAGTATGTTGTCTCAATCTTGGAGGTTTTTTAAAACAAGACACATCTTTTGATATTGATGGCTTGGATTTATTTTCTGAGTTAAAAGTTTTGAATAAATTTTTTTCAAAAAGAGATACAATCACCATTAGATGTTCTTAATTTTATACAAAAATCAAACTCATTTTCAAATGCTTGGATTGCTTATAGAATATTATTAACTAGACATATTATTGTTGCTTCAGCAAAAACAAGTTTTTCAAAATTGAAGTTAATAAAATCATTTTTACGGTCAACTATGTCACAAGAAAGATTAAATGTATTGACCATTATTTCCATTAAAATAATTTGTCTCCTCAACTATAAAATCAAAATTTAATTGCATCTCAAAGGGCAAGAAAAGTGAACTTTAATTGTTTTTTTTATTCTTTTATGCATTGCAAGTAATTAAACAAATTAAGGACTAAAAGGATATCTCCAGATATTTTCAAGGTTAATATTTTATTTATCGTAATTAGTAATAGTAATTTATATTTTTTATTTTATTATGTAATTTATTATTTAATAAATAAAAAAAATCATGATTTTGCCTAGGGCCCCATTTTCGCTAAGATCGGCCCTGCTTTGCATTTGATTAAGAAAAAGGAAAAGCACTTAGAGGTTTTTGGTAAGGTTTTGGTAACTTTCATAACAACTTCCACGGGGTTAATTTTTCAATATGCCATTCAAGTATGACATTTTTTTCAATTTGGTAACCAAACTTCAATTTGCATCAAAGTGGTCATTTACTTGTAATTTGATATCACTCGAAAGTCACTAGAGATATTTGGGAACCAAATAGCTGATGTGGTACCCGAAAAAACTTTGTCAGCTTCCATATGGCACATCATCATGCTCTTTGACCTGTCCACATCACCTAAGTTGTCCATGTCAGCTCCTTATTTTCTCCTTCACAGTAGATACAGAACGGCCTCCTCATTTTCTCTCTTTAACAACACCACCAAATGTTCTTTGTTTATCTCTCTAAAATTAAGCTGTGGATACGGACTCTCACCAAGTCCTTCAAATCTTTCGATTCTCTCATTCTTGTACAAGATATTGATCATTTAATTTGTTTAATCTTTTATTAATTTTTCAAACTCTCTCATGATGGGTAAACATTAGTTATTCTTTACTTTCTTTAAGCTTTTGCTGAACTTTACATAATATATATTCATCCTTCCTCTTGTTCTCTCTCATCGATGCTTCGTTGTACTTTGGCATCATTCTCTATCTAGGGTGACGGAGGAGGAAGAAGAAGGTTGTTGATGTGGAGGCATTTAGCTAATGTGGACAACTTGAGTGATGTGGATAGGCCAGATAGGAGGACAATGTGTCATAGGACTATAGGAGAGCTAACAAAGATTTTTCGATAGCCACATTAGCTATTTAGCTATTGAATCCCTCGGGTGACCTCTCGGTAAAACTAAATAAAAAATAAGTGACCATTCTGATTCAAATTGAAATTTGGTTAGCAAAATAAAAAAAAACCGTAGTTAAGTGATCTACAGAAAAATTAACCCCAACCTCCACATTTGTGAGACTTAATTCCTCTCCAATAATGCTTTTATGAATTTTTTCAAAATAAAAAATAAATGCCTCTTTTAAAGGAAATCGTGAACATACATAAATATTGAGTTAATATCGCCATACACTTATATCATAATAAGATTTCTAAAACCAAGATAAGTTTGTCTTACTCGTCTCGACAAGCTCACACTAATGTTAACAAGGTCTCCGGTCCCCACAGGCTTATCATTGCTTTTTTCATGGTATAATACCTGAATTGGACCCTCTACTTTTCTCTCTCTTCCCTTTTAGTCCCTCTATTCAGAAATGCTCCCCACTAATCCCTCTACTCTTGAAAATGACCCAGTTTAGTCCCTCTACCCTTAATCTCTTCCCATCTAGTCCCTCTACTCTTAAAAATACAACCAAATAATTACCATATTTTAGAGTAGAAGGGACTAAATAGAACCATTTTCAAGAGTAGAGGGACTACTTGGGAGCATTTCTGAGTAGAGGGACCAAAAAGGAAGAGAGAAAAGTAGAAGGACCAATTCGGGTATTATAATCTTTTTCAACTTAAAATGGACTTGTTGTGATCGGCACGGAATTCCATGTACCGACATTTTATTTATTTATTTTAATGAAGTTATTGTGATCGCATTAGAATGTTGTGCACTAGATTCATTCATACGCATTTATCAAACCATTCGTCATTACAAACTATATAATAATAATGAAGTATAATACCCGAATTGATCCCTCTATTTTTCTCTCTCTTCTCTTTTGGTCCCTCTACTCAGAAATACGTCCCATTAATCCCTCTACTCTTGAAAATGACCCAACTTAGTCCCTCTACCTTTAATCTCTTCTCATTTAGTCCCTCTACTCTTGAAAAGATTAGAAAGGACTAAATAGAACTATTTTCAAGAGTAGAAGGATTAGTGTGGCGCATTTCTAAGTAAAGGGACGGAAAAGAGAGAGAAAAGTATAGAGACCAATTAAAATATTATACATAATAATAATAATAATAATAATAATAATAATAATAATAATAATAATAATAATAAACAATAAGATGCTACTTTGCATCCTTAACTTTGCTAATTTTTCTAAAAGTTATACATGTGTTTTCATTTTATACACATTAATCATTATAAACATCAATCATTACTACCTTGTATATCCCTCTAAAAATTGGGCATATAGAAAACAATCCAATTTTTAGAAGGACATACAATAAGGAAGGTTTTTTGGTCAAAGATAAAATGAAAATTAAATATATTATAAAAACTAAACAATATAAACCACACAAGTGTTTTTACTAGTTCAATTGTAAGTCTGGTGCAATTTAAGATTTGGACCAGTTCAGTACCAATTTGTTAATTTCAATCTTTCAAAACACCAGTTTGGTTTGTGTCTGATAACACTACTTATCATCATTTACAATAATAAGTTAAAAAAATGAAAATAAAAATTAAAAATAATAAAACCATATCACAGGCTGATGATGACAAGATGTGTGTGTGTGTGTGTGTGTGTGGGTGGGTGGGGTGGGGGAGAGGGTGGGGCGGGGGGACTTGGCATAAACCACATAAACAATTCCTTAATTTATTTAATATTTAAATGGTGTCCCTTGATCACTTAACCACTATCAAAGTTACCAATAATTCATTAAAATAAATTTTTAAGATAATTTTGTTTTAAAAAAATATATTTATGTCCTATTTTATAATTAAGTCAACACACATTTTTATTTTATTCATTTCAAAAAATTCTCTTTCGAAGTTGATGGTTTTTTTTAATCTTGCTAAAATTTTTAAAATCTTAAGGTTGAAATTTGATATAACTTTTTTTAATTTAGTTACATGATATATTTAATGAAATATTTTATAGCTAACTGCAGCACATGCTTTTATTTTAGTTTTGTCAAGTTATTTTATTGGTTAATCTCAACCACTATATATCTCTAAATGGTATAATACCTGAATTGGTCCCTCTACTTTTCTCTCTTATCTCTTTTGATCCATTCACTCAAAAATGCTCTCAACTAGTCCATCTACTATTGAAAATAGTTCTACTTAGTCCCTTCTACTCTAAAATGAGCTAATTAGTGGCTATATTTTCAAGAGTAGAGGTACTAAATGGGAAGAGATTAAGGGTAGAAGGACTAAGTTGTGTCATTTTCAAGAGTAGAAGGACTAGTAGAGAGCATTTCTGAGAAGAGAGACCAAAAATTCCTTAATTTATTTAATATTTAAATGCTGTCCTCCTTGATCACTTAACCACTATCAAAGTTACCAATAATTCATTAAAATAATTTTTTAAGATAATTTTGTTTAAAAAAATATATTTATGTGCTATTTTACAATTAAGTCAATACACATTTTTTATTTTATTCATTTAAAAAAAATTATCTTTCGAAGTTGATGGTTTTTTTTAATCTTGCTAAAATTTTTAAAATCGTAAGGTTGAAATTTGATATAACTTTTTATAATTTAGTTACACGATATATTTAATGAAACATTTTATAGCTAAGTGCAGCACATGCTTTTATTTTATTTTTGTCAAGTTATTTTATTGGTTAATCTCAACCACTATATATCTCTAAATCGTATAATACCTGAATTCGTCCCTCTACTTTTCTCTCTCATCTTTTTTGATCCATTTACTCAAAAATGCTCTCAACTAGTCCATCTACTATTGAAAAGAGTTCTACTTAGTCCTTTCTACTCTAAAATGAGCCAATTAGTGGCTATATTTTCAAGAGTAGAGGTACTAAATGGGAAGAGAGTAAGGGTAGAAGGACTAAGTTGTGTCATTTTCAACAGTAGAAGGACTAGTATGGAGCATTTCTGAGAAGAGAGACCAAAAAAGAAGAGAGAAAAAAGTATAGGGACCAATTCGAGTATTATACCGCCTCCAAATGCACGCTTATTAGTAATGTCCGATACCATTTTCATATCATTATGATGAAGTTTTTTTTTGGTTGGAACAACCAAGAAACATTCATTTTTTTTTTTGTAGTTTTCTAATTATTTCTATATATTTCAATAGATGTAATTATCTATTAAAAAAAGCCTCTCTTGTCAGATGATACCAATTCATTATAATTTAAATATATATACACACAAGAGAAAAAGACGTATGTAATTGGATCAAATCTAATGTTACCAAAGCCACTTGGCTGAAGTGAATAAAGGCACTAACATGGATCCCACATATGGGGTAGGAAGTGGTGAGGATTCAAATCCTCTTTAGAAGAATTAACTCATGAGTGATGTTTTACACGCTCCCTCACGGAATAGCGTCCACGAGGTGTAACTTATGCTCTCATGCGCATTGACAAGTGCGTTCAAGACATTAACTCACGCGCAATAGAGATACTAATAAGTGCTTGTCACCTTTGTTAAAAAACAAAATCTTATGTTGAAAAAAAAATAATCTAATATTTCCTCCCACACAATATTGTTTGTAAAAGTTCAAACAAATACAATTGCTTACTTTGGTGTCAAAATTATTTATGTTTTTAAACATTTTTTAAGTAGAAGCAGGTACTTGCTCCGATTTTAAGAGTCGTTAAAAATCTAATTTATAAAAAATACAATCGCTAAATATTAATGTAGTAACAACATAATATAGCAAAATATATCACCTTGTACAGTTTTATTTTATAATTTTTTTAAAAATTAAATCCACATATTTATAGGTTTCTAATTTTTTAGTATTGAGTTTATTATTTATTTTTGAAAAATAGTATTGAATTTACAAAAACGAGTCACTCTATCTTTAGTTTTAAATTACCCTTCGAAAATCACAAAATAATGGAAATTGAAATTCACTTAAACAGTAAGCATCTTAAAATAAAATAGTAGCGTTCCTCATTATTCTAAAAGTCTAGTTATTGCAACATGAGTGATTCATCATATATATATATATATACTGTGGCCGAACTTGTAAATCATTTGTTATTTTAGTGGTATTTTGTTTTCAAAAATTAGAATCATTAAATGTTAACTACCAGGTTCAAGAATCTCAAGATGGAGGAAAATGAGACTATAGCCATATTCAACACCAAATTGATGGGTATAGCAAACCAAGCTTTTGAATTAGGCAAGAGATACTCGGATGAGAAATTAGTCAGAAAGCCCCTTAGATCCTTACCTAACAGATTTGAAGCAAAAATAGTAGTTATAAAAGAAGTACGTGACATCACAACAACGAGACTCGATGGGTTCTCTCCAAGCCTATGAAGTGAACTTGAAACTAGAAAGAAAAACTGAAAGATATGGCTCTAAAAGTAGAAGTTAGGAGGCAAAACATGTTGCAACAGGAAGATGCAATTGAAACCAAGATAATGTTACTTCTACAAAATCTTAACAAGCTGCTGCAATAATTTCTTAACAGAAGATGCCACAACAAAAATCAAAAGAACTTTCAGAAGAAACTTAAAAGAATGCAATGTTGGAAGTGCGGGAAGACTGGTCATCTACAGAATGAGTGTACCAAAAAGAACTAATCAGAAACCTTCACTAAGCAGAATAATGAAAAACTTGATGATGGAGTAACTGTCAATCATACTGTCTTAAAAAATATGCAAAATTAAAATATCCTAGTCATGTAGCAGATCATGTTACAACATCAATTGCAACGTCTGGAGAAATCAAAGAAACTAAGAGATATACTCCTACTTGTTACTAGTGCGAAATTAGTGGTCATACTAGACCAAAATGTTTGAGACTAAAAAAAGACTTAAATGGAGGAAGACAAGTGAGGCTATCACAACATTATGGAAGAAACTTTCAAAAGAAAAAAAGAATCGAAAAGATGTGGATCAAGAAAACAGATCTAAAGTGTGAAGTAGCATATACTTCTATAAAAAACCCTCAAAGGAAGATTGGTATTTTGATAGTGGTTGTTCTAGACACATGACATGCAATAAAAGTTTTTGAAAGAACTACAAAAGTTGCTCAGTTGGGGAAGTCACAATTTGTGATGGTTAAAAGAGTGAGGTAATTGGGAAGGGAACCTTAATGCTACTAGGCTTACCAAACTTGAAGAATGTTCTAGATGTGGATGGTTTAAAAGTGAACTTGATGAGCATAAGTTAGTTATATGATTAGAACATGATAGTAAAATTCGCCAAAGCCAGATGTATGGCCTATGATGATACCTCCAAGTGTGTTTTAACTAGTGCAAGGTCTTCAGATAATTGCTATATGCTTTAGAAACTACAAATATGTTACAACACCTTGTGCAACATAATTGAAACTTGGCATTAGAAACTTGGGCATGTAAATTACAAGAACTTGATGAAGATTGTAGAACTTGGAGTTGTAAAAGGATTACCCAAACTGACATAGAAAGAAGACAAAGTGTGTGGTCCTTGTCAAATAAGCAAGCAAAAACGTGCATCTCACAAAGTTTTACAGTATATAGTTAACTCAAGAGTTATTGAACTATTACACATGGATATTATTGGTCCTACACAAGCAGAAAGTTGGTTAGGACATAGGTATATATTTGTATATGTTGATGATTATTCCAGATTTACCTGGATTGGGTTTCTCAAAGAAAAATTAGAAACATTTGGAGCATTCAAGAAGCTATGCACTTAACTACAAAATGAGAAGGAAAGTCAGATTGGCAGAATTATAAAAATCAGAAGTGATCATGGAAGGCAATTTGAAAACTCTCAGTTTGTAGAATTTAGTAAAGAGCATGGGATACATCATGAATTTTCAGCACCAAAAACTCCTAAAAAAAATGTAGCAGTTGAACGCAAGAATCACACTCTTCAAGAAATGGAGTAGTTGAATTCAAAGAAACTTTCCACGAAATTTTGGGCAAAAGCAGTGCATATAGCATGTTATATCATCAATAGAGTATATCTTCGTTCTTCTACCACAATGATACCATATGAAATCTAAGTTACTTTCATATTTTTGGGAGCAAATGCTATATTCTAAATGACAGAGAGCAGCTTGGAAAGTTTGACAAGAAGAGTAATGAAGGAATATTCTTGGGTTATTCCACAAATAGTCATGTTTATTGGGTGTTCAATTCAAGAGCTAAAAAAATAATGGAGACTATCAATGTTCATGTCATTGATGACCTTTGTGATCAAATAGCTAATATGCAGTCTCAAAACCTTTTCAGAGAATCAGGTGACAACCAGAGCAATGCTTTAATAGATGATGATACTTAGCAGCATGTTACAACGCCTACTGCAACACCTGAAACTACTCAAGACATAGCCAGATAGCTGGATGCCGCTGATGTTGCAACACAAGATACAACAAAAGATATTGTTTCAGAATGTAATGAAAACAATCAGGATGACTACACTTATGAACCATCTTCAACATTAAAGAATAATCATCTAATACAAGATGTGATTGGTAGCATTCATGAAGGAAGACGCACCAAAAATAGTAAAAGATAGATTATTGAGAATTGGCAGGATATATGTGTTACACCTCTCTCATTGAGCCAAAGAATGTGAAATAAACATTGAATGATGAACTTTGGATTGTCGCTATACAGGAAGAACTAAATCAATTTGCTCAAAATGATGTATGGACTTTGGTTCCAAGACTGAAGAATGTGAATGTCATTGGGACAAAGTGGATCTTCAAGAACAAAAATGATGACAAAGGCAATGTTACCAAAAACAAAGCAAGATTAGTTTCACAAGGGTACACTCAAGTAGAAGGAATTGATTTTGATGAAACTTTTGCACCAGTTGCCCGTCTTGAATCCATCAGACTAATGTTGGCTATTGCATGCAGCATGGATTTCAAGCTATATCAAATGGATATTAAAAGTGCATTTCTTAATGGGATTCTAAATGAAGAAGTATATGTAGACTAAAAGGTTTGAAGACTCTCAACATACAGATCATGTATTCAGAAGAAAAAAGCTTTATATGGATTAAAATAAGCTCCCAGAGCTTGGTATGAAAGACTCACAAAGTTTCTACTTGAAAAAGGATACCAAAGAGAAGGAGTTGACAAGACATTGTTTATAAAGAAAATAAAGTCAGACATCATGGTTGCACAAATATATGTTGATAATGTTGTGTTTGGCTCTACATCTTAGAAACAAGTTGATGAGTTTGTTATACTTATGTAGCAAGAATTTGAAATAAGCATGGTGGGAAGGCTCAGCTACTTCTTAAGGTTTCAGATTAAACAAAGCAAGAATGTTATTTTCATCTCTTAGAGCAAGTATGCAAGAAATCTGGTGAAAACGGTTTGGATTGAAAGAATGACAGACATGTCAGGACGCTA
This sequence comes from Dioscorea cayenensis subsp. rotundata, assembly GCF_009730915.1. Classification (NCBI taxonomy): domain Eukaryota; kingdom Viridiplantae; phylum Streptophyta; class Magnoliopsida; order Dioscoreales; family Dioscoreaceae; genus Dioscorea; species Dioscorea cayenensis. The sequence goes on along the minus strand of NW_024087496.1, from coordinate 42,474 downwards.
ATGAGTGTTAATAAGAAATTTATCACCAAAGATGAACATATGAAAGATGTGGACCCAAGTCTATATAGAAGCATGATTGGTAGCGTGCTCTATCTCACAGCTAGAAGACCAAATATTTGTTTCAGTGTTGGAGTTTGTGCAATATACCAAGCTTCACCAAAGGAATCACACTTAACAGTTGTCAAACACATCATTCGATACATCAGTAGCACTGTAGAGTTTGGAATTTGGTATTTTTATGATTTAAATATACATTTGGCAGGTTATATTAATGATGATTGGGCCGGTAATATAGATGATTGAAAAAGCACTTCTAGTGGATATTTTTATTTATTAAACAACCTAGTCACCTGGTACAGCAAGAAGCAAATTTCAACCTCACTCTCTACTGCGGAATCCAAGTATATAGCACATAATTAATCTGGGTGAAGCAAATGATTGATGACTATAGCCTACAACAAGGACATATGAATTTATTTTGTGATAACAAAAGTTTGATTGACATTTTCAAGAATCCAATTCAACATTCTCATACTAAACATATTGATATTCGACATCACTTCATCCAAGACTTGGTTGAAAGCAAGGCTATCATCATAGATCATGTTGCACCTGAGAAATGACTGCCCGATATCTTCACAAAACCCCTTTATTCTACAAGATACGAACACTTAAAGGGTGCTCTAGGCCTCTGTCAAATTTGATCCCTGGTGGAAGGGCTTTGCAAATGTGATAAGTGCTTGTGTATGCATACTATTGAGCATGTTTTACATATAATGAGCATTGCTTTTATCAGGTTTTATGGCTCATTCGTGTGTTTTTGTATTCTTTTGTGCATTCAGGGTTGTGGAGGTAGTATAAGAAGAAAGGAAGAGAAAATAGGTCATGAATATAGGTTTTGAGGATTATCTTGTATGGAACAAGTGTCAAGACATGAGCTGTGATCATACACATGAGGGTGTGTGCCAACTTCCAAGAGTGTGCAAATCTACCTACAAATTGGAAGGGCACAAAGGTAGTCACAAACTCATGTTCTAGCTTATGTAGAGTTTTCAAGAGCGTCATCAATACATTTGGAAGAGAAGAAACGACATGACCTACTGCATGGGTGTGTGCCCAACTATGTGGCATCAATGGAAGAAAAAAAAAATTCAGGATCACTGTAACATTCATTGTAGTAAAGCACTGTTCACGAGTACTGTAGCTATTACTGTTCACGAAGTGCGAACTTCAGTGAAACAAAGAGTCCACACGCTAATGTCTAAATTCCATATGGGTGTGTGAAATCTCGATTTCAGCATTATAAAAGGCCACCTCGAAGGGTTATTTGGGGATCTTTTCCCTATCTTTTGGAGGGAGCGCAGCTAGGGTTTAGAGGAGGTTTTTACTAGGTTTTGGAGCGTTTCTAGCCCATTCAACATCAATTTTTTCAAAGGAGAGTTTTTGGGGTGAGCCTTCGACGGCATTGTTTCGGCGAGGTGTGCCCTAGGCTCGACGGAAGAGTCCTTAGAGAAGGTGAAACGGCTCTTGGAGACCATCATCACGGACAACAAGTGGGTTATTCTTATGGATAGTTTATATTTATCTTTGATTTATTCTTTGATTTTGTATTGCTCCATGGAGAGCTAAACCCCTAGTGGGTTCTTGGACATGTAAACCCTAGGATGATTTTGTTTCATTGACTTTTATTATATTTCTTTTAATTGAGTTTTTAATTGAGTTTCAATCTTGTATGCTTATGGTTTAATTTTCCCTTAGAGTGATACTAGGGTTGAGAATCCATCTAGTCACCCTTCTGACAAGTGACCATCACCATTAGAGTTAGACTTAGCAAGATTGAAGAGGGTTGAGAGGGTGAGTCCAAAGGTAGCGGAGCATTCCCTTTCCCTTTTGATATGATTTATCCTAGCTCCACATTCCAAGAGTTCTTTGCAATCACAATAGAGTGAAGCATTGATAGATCTCATCTACCGGGGTTTAATTATACAGGCACAATAGAGTGAAGTGTTGAGAGATCCCTTCCGTTTTGGCTTAGTTGTGATTAGGGATCTTTCGCCTGGACCAAAAGATTACATCTAGATTTGAGAATATGATTTATCACTTGGAGTCCCTAGAACCCCAAGTAGTCCCACAGAGTGTAAGGTGTTGAGAGTACTCTTTTCCGCCGGGGCATACGTAGAGGGCTAGTTATAGTTGACCTTAGATTTGGGACTATGTGCTTTTGGATTTCTATGACTCTTTAAATCTCAATTAGGGAAGCATAATACTAGTCTTGCACTTGAAACAATAGTTTGAGGGGGAGCACTATCCAAGTACCCCACTTTATCATTGAGTGCTTCTTCCTCTTTACCCTTTGCTTATTTTCTTGCTATCTTATTTTATTAATATCTTGAATACAATCACCAATTAATCATTACTTTAGCTAATTAACAATACTAATTGTTTCTAGAGTCTATTCCTTGTGAATTCGACTACCCACCCCTTGGGTACTTTATTACTTCGACACCCGTGACCTTGTGGTACACACGCAAGGGTGTGTCAAAATGACCATGTATCTGATGATGTTCGTTGAAGTCGTTTACACAAGTTATAAATTAAAGCTATCATGGAGGGTGAGTTATTTTGGGTCTAAATATGAGGGGAGTTGCAACTAGAGTTACAACATTCTGTGGATATCTCATGTGACTTTGCCATCATCTGCCATAAAGGGGAGAGATTTCTGCCGACCGGTTTAATTTGTGTGTGTTTTGTATTCGGATTATGTTTTTTGTTTCCTATTAGTTTTGTTAAAATATTTCTGTTTACAGCAACTTAGTCTTGTAAGAGTTAGTTGAGTCATGTCCAAGTTTATCTACATGTTGTAATAGGGTATTGTAAAAAGTGTCGGTCTGGCAAAAGTCTAGAAGAGAATATTGTGTTAAATAATGCCAAAAGGGGAGATTGTTAGGTCTAGGAGCCTAAAGTTGGAATTATGTGACAAGAAAGAAAATGATGTGGCAAACAATGTTGACAAGGATGATGATGTGGCTAACGCATGGTGACACAGCAAATGATTAGGCGTGTGATGATCATGGTAGGAGACTATGATTAGAGAATTTCTTTCAAAAGAATTATATGATGAAATCTATTTTTTTGTAAACTCTTTTCATAAGAGGTCTATTTCTAAAGATAGGAATAATCTTTTGATTAGAAAAGATCATCATGAAGATTGCATGGAACATAATTTGGTATGAAGGCTAATTATTGGTGGGTGAAGCTATTCAAAGATACAAGACATATATGGTGAGATTTGATTGAAGATTAAAGATCTAAGTTTGGATGATTAAAGATCATGTTTTTAAGATATTGAAGAGCTAAACTTGGATGAGAGGAGATCAAGTTTAGTAACAATATATTGAAGACCAAACTTGGATGAATGAAAATTAAGTTTGAAGATTTTGTGAAAACCAAACATGGACCAAGTTTGGAAAGAAGATCGGGAGATCTTTGGAGGCCATATTTGGTGAGATGGATTCATGCCTTGGTGGGTGTGACGCTCGGGAGAGGGACCTGATGATATGACATGAGGATGGAGGTAGTTGCCAGTGGCAGGAGCTAGGGTAGGAATAAACTGTGTCGACGTGAACTAGAGCAACCGGGAGGGTTGGAGGTGTCGCAAGTCATGTTGTAACAGGGAGTTGGAACTCAGTCAAGATCAATAGGTGGGTTATGTTGCAAGCTCTATTGCAATGTCTAACTTTGAAAGGTGTTTAAGTTAGAAAGTCATGGAGAATCTAAAAAGAGGAAGCTTTGTGGGGATGTAGAGATGCCCATATAGGATACCCTGCTTGAAGATTTAGGATGAGCCACGAGTGAGATACCTTAGTGTATGGGTAGATGAGAGTGGTATCGGGTAATCTAGAGAGGGTTTTCTTTGACATTGTATGAATGAGAGAGTGTGTTGTACTATTTATTATTTTTCCTCTTTTAGTGAATTGTTTTCTCCTGGCTCAGCCCTCAAGACGTAGGCAAGGTTGTGCCTCTTTTCTCTTGCATAATTGATTATGTGTGATTTCATTTCTTGTGAGTTTGAGCTAAAATTATCACATACCTACCCCTCCGGAACTAACAATTACTTTAGTCAAATATTTGGTCTTGTTACGTATCACACTAGCTTGGTTGAGATTTGCTTATCTTGAAGAGCCAAGCTACCACCCTAATGTGCGATATTTGGGAGATTCTCATCATGAAAATTTTTTAGAACATCCATTAGAGCTAATAGCTATATGTTCAATAATTATTTCAACTTCCGCTTGTTAATTTTCATTAAAATTGATCTTATGTTAATGCTTTGGTCATTTAGATTTGAAGAAAAACAAGCTAAAGACCTTTGTATCCACCATTAAGAACAATCTTATACTTCCTCTACTTTTCTAATGATCTAGATGAGTGATAAGTGCTTGAGTAGATATATTTTTCTATATGTTTTACATGCATTGAGCATCATTTTTAACATGGTTTATATCTCATATTGTGTTTTTGGTGTTCTTTTGTGCAATTAGGTTGTGAGTTCCTTTTAGAGTCAAAAGGAAGCAAAGATAGGCTATAAAGACACAATGTTGGGAGTTCTTGTTCAATTCAAAGACCAAGGCAAGAGAGGAGTTCATGAATGTGGAGATGTGTGCTAACTTCCAAGGAGATTCAAGACCTACTAGTTGGAAGGGCACAAGGCAGTCACATCTTCATGTTCCTTTTCTTTGTGAAGTTTACAAGACCTTTCAAGGATGCGTTGATGATAAAAAGTCTTATAGCCAACCACATGGACGTGTACCCGGCCATGTAGCCTGACACACCCTTTTGCGTGTGTATCGCAAGTGCATAGGTTTGTCGAAGTAATAATACCCCGGTGACTGGGTAGTCGAATCCACTGGGAATGCAGATTAGAAACACAAAGATTGCTATTTAATTAGAATGAAAAATGAATTAATAGTGATGTGAATAAGAATCAATGCAAATAGAAATAAGAAAAGAAGAAGGAGGTGCAAATAAAGGATAGGAGAAGCAATCGACGATAAATGGGGCACCCGGACATTGCTCACTCTAGGACTATTGTTTCAAGTGCAAGACCAATCATTATTTTTCCTAACTAATGTATAATGAGTCGTGGAGATCCTTAAACACATGGTCCCAAAACTTAAGGTCAACCTTGACTAACCCTACACTATGCCCTGGTGGAGAAATCTTTTAGTCTCGACACCTTACACTTTGCTAGGTTGCTTTAGGCTCTAGGGATTCCAAGTGATAAACCCTATTCTCTAAAATAGATCTAATACTTTGGTTCAGGTGAAAGACCCTTAGTCACAATTAAGCCCTAGATACTAAGGATTACTTCAATGCTTCACTCTATTATTTGCGCAACTAAGCCCCAATGAAGTTTGTCTCTTAGGACTTCACTCTATTGTGACCGCAAAGAACTCTTGGAAAGTGGAGGTAGGATAAATCACACCGAAAAGGAAAGGGGACGTTCCGCTACCTCTCGACTCACCCTCTCAACCCTCTCCAATCTAGCATTGTCTAACCCTCACGGTGTGTCACTCATCAACAAGGATTACCAAAATGGATTCTCAACCCTAGTGTCACTCTAAGGGAAAATCAACTCAACAAACATTCAAGATTGGAAATCAATTAAAACATCAATTAATGAAAGCATAATAAGAGGTCAAAGAAACAATATCATCCTATAATTTACAAGCCCAAGTACCCACTAGTGGTTTAGCTCTCCATGGAGCAAAATACAATCAATAATAAAATCAAAAGTAAAAATATGGAATCCATGAATAAAATCCCCTTGGTGTTCGTGTCGATGGTCTTGTGGAGTGGCTGCGTCTTTTCCAAAGGTCCCCTCGTCAAGCCTAGGGCACACCTCGCCAGATCAGTGTTGACAAAAGCTCTACCAATAACTCTCTTCTGAAGGAAACGCGGTGTGGAAGGCCATAAACCTCTCCAAAAGGCTAGCCAAAGCCTCTCCAAACCCTAGCCGCGGGCTGCTCCAAAGCTGAGAAAAGATAGCCCAAAGGATGGAAAGAAGGATCCCTAAATCTGGCTGAAATCGTGACTTAAATAGGGCTAGAATCGGACATCCACACAGGCATGTAGAATTTCCACAGGCCCATGTGAATCTGCATAAATTCATTTTTCAGCGGCCTATGAACAGTAATTGGTACAGTAAATTTTCTACATTGATTTGCTACAGTAATCTGCTACAGTATTCCACCAAAATACTCCCGAATCCACACTTTTCATCGAGGCAACATAAACGGGCACACGTCCATGCTGTAGATCGCATTGCATCTTCAAATAAAAATATATTTGACAACAATCTTGCTAGCATTGCACATGTCAGAACACATGAGTGTGACTGCCTTTGTGCCCCTTTAATTTACATATTTACTTGAGCACAACAAAGGATGGCAGACACTCACATATCTTTGAGCACAATTTGTGTCTTCACGTTTGTTCACTCCAAGATTCCATCAACAAAGTGCAAGCACATTCTATTTTTGCTTCTTTCATCCATACTTGTCTCCACAACCCTACATGCACAAAAGAACAGAAATACACATGTATGAGTGATAAAATCTGAGAAAAGTAATGCTCATTATAAGAAATGAATACTTCGTATTACTAATATACAAGCACTTATCATGGCCTCAAGAGAAGAGCGTTTGGATCACAGTACTGTACAAGAATTACTGTTCACGCAACCACGTAGAAATTCTACGAGACCGCGTGGAAATTTTTGCAGGCCACGCGGGCGCGTGAAAAATCCACACGGGCACGCGAGGGCACTTGACAGCCGCGTTTTGTGACTATAAATAGAACATTTGCCCTATTCTTTAGAGATTTTTTGCGGGGCTTTTTGCGAGCACTTAGAGAGCAAGTCGGCTAGGGTTCTAGAGGAGGTCTTTGGTGATATTGGGAGCCGTTCTTCACCAACTTTGATTGATCTTCTCTTCGTCATAGCATAGAGGGGCCTTCGGCAACCTAGTTTCAGAGGAGGATTCTTCAAGACGTGTAGCGACCCATCAAGGTCATCATCATGAATTCAAGGGGTTTTTCTCTTTGGTTTTCATTGTTATTCATTGTATTAATTATTGTTTTGTAACTTGCCCCATGGAGGGCTAAACCCTAGTAGGTATTTGGGCATGTGAACCCTAGTATCTATTCTTTTGTATTGATTTGCTTTATGCTTCTATTTAATCCGAGTTGATTTGAGTTTTAACCTTGTCTTTCCATGGCTTGCATGTTATATTGGTCTTTGTGATTGATTTATTATGCTTGATTTGTTACTTTAATGTGAGAGATCTCCGTTAAAGTTAGAACTTCATGGTTAAAGAGGGTTGAGAGGATGAGTCATGAGATAGTGGAGTGTCCCCTTTTCATTTTGATGAGTGTTTCCTATCTCCGTGTTCCCTAGACTCTATGCAACCATATTTGGTGTGAGGCATGAGATTGATAGATTTTCTCCACCGAGACCTTGTAGAGGGTTAGGGATCCTTCACCTAGAAACAGGGTTAGATCTATCTTTTAGGAATCGGTTTCACTCCTAGGTATCCATAGAGCTCATTGCTGTCATATGGGCCGTGAGGTGTTGAGATTAACTGATTTCTCCACCAGGACTTTGTAGGGGACTAGTACTGGTGTGTTGGAGGCAAGAGCCAATTGTTCTTGGATTACCTCAACTCATTAGACTTGGTTTAGAAGCATTTAGCGAATCTTAAACTTCATGTAAGATCCTAGGGGAGCATTGCCCGGGTACCTCACCTTTATTGATTGAGATCTCCTTTACTTTTCTATCTTGCCCATTTGCCTGCTTATTAATTTTCTTGCAATTAGTTCATCTCATCACATCCATTGATTTTAGACTAAATAACTAAGAATTGGTTATTACTAATACTTCTGTTCCTTGTGGATTCGACTACCCACTCACCGGGGTAATTATTACTGCGACACCCGTGCACTTGCTGTTCACACTCAATTTGGACAAATGTCAATGAGTCTATTTACATGATCATGGATTTAACAAAAAGAGCTTGATGAACACGTTGGTTGGGTCGACTCAGTATTGTGATCCCCCTTAACTACTAATCTCTTGGGTGTTTGTCCTTCATGTTGTTTTCATTCGCATTTTGTAATCAGACTACATAACCTAATGGTTAAGATTAGTCCAGTGCATTTATACATATTTTTTTAATATATTTTATGATTTATTTGAAAAAACAAACTAAACATGGTTTAGTTAAAGGTCTCTACATCAAGTGGTAATTGGTCCATAGAGCGTGAGAGGAAAATTAAAGTCAATTCCTTGAGAGTGCATAAAGAATTAACTTTGTGTGTCAATTAGGTAAGGGTACATACTGTAAGAACTGGTTCATTTTTGTGTTAGGACAAGTTCATTTGGAGTGAAGTGGGCAGAAGTGAGTTGACTTTCGCCCACTTTATATGTTTTTTATCATGAAGTGGGGGAAGTCCCACTTCCCACACTTCCCAATGAAGTCAAAACTACAATAGACCCACTTTAATGGTTTTATAGCTGAAGTGGCTGAAGTGAGAACCATATAAATACCTGAGTTCCTCCCACTTCCCTCACCCTAATGAACTCTTGGAAATGCAGTCTCCCCACCCTCTAGTCTCTCTCCGATTCCGTGCTCCCTCCTTCTCTCTCCACCAGCAAAACTCATCTTTCATCAAGGTCAAACCCTTCCCCGTCCAGTAGCGCCGATCCCTCCACCTTCCAAATCTAGCAGTTGCAACCCATCCCCTATACAGATCCAGCAGCTGCGATCCTTCTTCCTTCTGGATCCTACAGCGGCAATCCATCTCTCTTCTAGGTTCTGTAAAGGAATTTCAATCCTAATTGAAGACCAATCCTTTAAAACAATCCTAACTGAAAATCCTAACACAAGACTAATCTCTTATAACAATTCGAGTGATTTCATGTATACATTAGGAAACATTTGCTTATAGCATTTGGGTTCTTTTTAGTTGGTTTTAGATGGTTTAAAGCTGAAGTTCAACAATGTGGATGATTTTAGTTAGCCATTATTTCTTTTTTTTTAACACGTTGTTTCTGTTCTTATGAGGTGGAAATATTTTTTCTTGCTGTCTTTTCCCATTTTATATTCTTAGAATTGGTGATTGGCTTCTTGTTTTCATTAAGATAATTTTATATGTTTTCTAAAACTTGGCTTTGTTGTGAGTTTTTTTTATTTTTTTTCTTATTATGAATTCAGTTCATGAAGATTGATCCTTGGTCTAATTATGTCAACGCTAGATTCATTCCTTATTGAACAACAAGATTCTCATAAGATGTTTGATGAATTTTAATGTCTCTAATGCATATTATTTATACGAAGTTCTCTTCATATTTACATTTAGTTTGTCTACTTTCTTCTCTAGATGCCTTACTGTAATCTATATATTCACTTATTTTTATGATTGTGTCCATTTTTAGTCATAGATGTAGATCCTAATTACAATATCTTCTGAAAATGAATTTGTGTGGTTATGTGTTTTCTTTTGGTTTTTTTTAGCACTTTCGTGACTATTGAAGAATGAAATGTTTATAACCCATTTTCAAAATTTGATATCCTTTGCATATTGGGAGTTTTTTTTGCCAACATGTATTGTATAATATGATGTACTTATGAATTTTTTCTCAACCACAGTAGGTCTACAATGGCTAATGATAGTTTGGATGATCTCATTATCATAAAGCACCATTATATACAACTATGGTGATTATCTTAGCCATGAAGTCTAGCCAAGAACGACGTCAAGACCTACCTTGAGGCTTTATATGGTTAGGAATATTCATCGGATTGCGCACATGGCTCATATATTAGATGGAGGAGTCCATAATTGTGTTGAATACTTGCGAATGACCAAGGACACTTTCCTTCGACTATGCACTATACTAAGAGAACATGGTCATTTGAGAGATACCTTCCACGTCTCAAAGAGGAGCGAGTGGTGGTATTCTTACACATAGTTGGCCATCATGCAAAGAATCGGACAGTGAAAATTGATTTTATTTGTTAGGGTGCAACAGTGAGCCGATATTTTAATGATGTTCTCTGCACAATTTGCACAATTAGAGATTCGTTTGTTAAACAACCAGGGACATCACTTCATCCCTATTGTAGAATTCAAACCAAATAACTATCCTTTTTCAAGGTATTTCACATTATTCCCTATCTCATTGTTAAGTCAAAATTATCATATAGTTCGAAGACAATCTAATTGACTTTAAGTCTACAAGATTGTATTGGATTATTTGATGTAACCTATATTGATTCAAGGGTTATCTCAAATTTAATTGGTAAATTTCAAGGGAGTTAGGGCATCATATAAAATGTACTTACTGCATATGATTTTGATTTAAAATTTACATGCATACTCACTGACTGGGAAGGTTCTGCAAATGACTACCTAGTACTAAAAAATGCATTATCAAGACCACCACCTTATGGTCCACATATTCCCCCGGATTTAATAATATAACAATATTGTATGCTTTCCTTCATTATTATTTAAATTTCCAAAAAAATAAGAGAACTTTGGCTATTTTTTTCTTAGGAAAATATTACCTTATTGATGTTAGGTACACAACAACTGGCGGATTCATAAGTCCTTATTGGAAAGTGAGATACCATCTAAAAGAGCACGCAGGCTGTACACCACAAAATATGAAAGAATTGTTTAATCTTCGTCATTCCCAACTTAGATCACGCATAGAGAGAGCCTTTGGGATTTTGAAGAATCAATTTAGGATCTTAGACACAAAATCATTCTACCCATTTACAATGCAAGTGGATATCGTCCTTGCTTGTTGGTGCTCCACATTTCATAAAAGATGTAGATCCAGATGACATATTGCTATAAGAGAATGTTATAGGCGAGGATGAAGATTCTACACAAGAGAAACCTACCACATTAGGTGAACAACGGGATGCACAAGTGCAATGAAGGCAACTTCGTGAAAAAATTACACATGACATGTGGCATGATTATGTATGTCGGGGACACATTGCAAGATGACATTATCTATGTCTTGTTGATGTTAAACTTTGTTTTGACATTGGTCCTTTTTGGGTTATTGTGAATGACACTTTTACATTATGGGTTTGAAATAATTTTTTTTTAAACAAAGGCAAACTTGAGTATTTTCACTAGCATGTGTGCTTGGAGGATTGACTTATGATATTATGCACATTAATTTCATTGTTACATCTAAAAATGGATTCATGAGTTGGCTTTCATTTATTTTTTGTTCTTATACTATTACTATGTGTTAATACTTTCATTCCAATTTGTGAATAAACAAGAGCTTGACATTTGCTATTATATATTAGTTTTGCTATAATATAGGATGTCAAATTTGTGTAACAATGTCGATGGTGCACCAAGTGAAAAGTGAAAAGGAACACCAAACAAAAGGTGGACAAAAGAAATGGACAATGTGTTGATACCTTTACTTGTGGATATGGCAGGGAGTGATTTGAAAGTTGACAAGCCATTCAAACGCCAAGCATTTATTGAAGCCATGAATGTTGTGAATAGCAAATTCCCTGCCACCTGTATGGATGTGGATAATGTGGAGAACCACATGTGCACCTTGAAGAAAAAATATCAAGACATTAATTTTTGGAATTAGGGTCTAACCTTCATGAATGAAAACTCATTTATATCCCTTTAGTATCTCGATGGCTAGGGGAAGCAATTTCAGATGAATTGGTAGTGTCCCCTTATTTTCCAAAGTATTTGAAGAAATTAAAGGGTTTTCTTTGTTAAGATAAGATCAGGTTTAGAAGCCTGATTATCATTAAGAGCATGGGTAAAATTTTGAGAAGGTGATCCTGTGGGATCGAAAATACGTGTCTGGCACCGTGAAGACACCAGACAATATATCGAATCACAAATATCATATTTGTTTTGTGGGTTCTTTCATTCCTAATAGAGGCAAGCCTCTATTATTAATTACCCTAGATTAGAAATCTTAGGAACCTCCGATTAAGGGCAAAAAGTACAAATAAAAGCAAGAAAATTTGCGAATTATGAAATTTGTTATTTTATTATATAAACATATTTATTACATCACTTATATATATATATTTTTTTTTATATACCATTTTTTTATTGTCACTGCTCGTGCCTTTGTCATCTGCGTTGCTGCTACTGCCTCAGTGCCTTGTCACTGCATTGCCTGCCTTGTTGCTATTTTGAGATATATATCTCATTATTGCCTTGAAATTAACCATTGCCTATGCTTTTATCACTGCACCGTATGTCATTTTGAAATATCCTTCTCATAAATTATGTCTCATTTCCTAAAATCTGCCGTTTCCTTGATCATTCTTGTTATTGCTTCAAGTAATCTTGTCATTGCTGTCTTCTTCTTTTATCTCAAGGTACCTTAGATAATACAAGGGGGTGCTATTGGGTTCCTTCCAACACCTTAGCGCCATGTATATGTTACATGTCTTTCATTCAACGTGCATGGTGAAACTCTAAGTTTACCTTATGTGCAAAGGTGGGCCGATTATTTCATTTTTTTTTATTATCATATAATTAATAATTTTTTTTAATTCTTTTTTTTAAAAAAAAAGAAATTACTGCACACATTAGCCAAATTTCATCATTTAAATGGTGGAGACAATAGTATGCTTTCTATTATTATATACTTTTTTTTAACCCCATACTCATCATTTAAATGGTGGATCCCACTTGCATGTACATGCATGCATATCATAAGTCCATAGGATGGATGGTTTTTTTTTTTTAGATCATGGGCTTCTAAATGTGTGAGCCTGCATGCATGCATGCAATTTTATTTTATTTTATTTTTTTATTTTTTTTTATTTTTTTTAAAGAAATTACTGCACACATTAGCCAAATTTCTATCGATACCCCAAAGTTGGTCACAAACCGAACCAGTGATATGCGTCTATAAACATATTATGTATAATAATTAAAAGAACACATCTGGTTAAACAACTCCCAACAGGGTTATTCATGCATATAATCATAAGCAGAGGAATCCATTTTCACAGCTTTCACCAACAAAAGGACTCAACAGCTAAGCTTGGTGCCGGCCGGCCAGCTAGCCAGAATAAAAAATGAATCCATAAATCTCAGGATTGCATGCTAAACCTATACTTATCAACAGTAATGTAAAGACTAGCACTCAGATCAAACCACTGCAGCTACAAGGACAGCAACAACCTCCCAACAGCCAATAGAGAATATCATCAACTTGATCATCACAAATTCCACAGCAACAATAAGAGAAATTTACTAGGGAGTTCGTCTCAGCAATCACAACCATTGTTCTATAAAAAAAAATTTCGTATGGTCACAGATCATGTGATCACCCACCATCACCAACATCATCTCATGAATCATCATCATGAACATCATCATGAACATCATCAATCATCATCATCATCATTCACCATCAATATCATCAAAATTATAATCAGCAGCAGCTACACAGCTTTATCAGCAAGACAGCATCCATTTGCAAACATCTTGCTAATCAGCCATTAATCAGCTACTCACTCTCGAACAGAACTTGAAAAAAAGTCCATTGCCATCAAAACCATAGTTTTACTTCCATAAATCTTACAATTGCTGGTTTGGCTTTATCTGCTGCATATTTTCATCAATCCTCAGCAGAATTGCGTGGGGAAGGACTTCGAGAGTCATCACGACCTTTGGGTGATGCACTTTGAGAACGTGGAGATTTTTTTTCATTGTTGTATTTGTCATCACTTGCATCACGAGAAGGTATCCGACGTGGAGATGCACTTCTCTTAGGGCTGTAGCTACGTCGAGAAGGTGATGCACTGTCAAATGAGCGGCTCCTGCTCTTTCGTTCATCGGAATACCTTCTTCTATCACAACCTCTTCCACGATCAGGACTAATACTGCGACTCCTGCTCCGACGGTAATGGTCCTTTTCCTTGTCATGGTACCTGTCTCGCTCATACCTTCCTCTGCTTCGGCTGCGGCTCTGTTCCCTTCTTGGCGGTCTCGCCGCCAGCCTTGGCTGCAGACGAGTTCGGGGCCTTCTCGCCTTATTCTTCATAGTTTAGGAGTTCCTCCTCATAGTCATTGTTCTCTTTGGCTTCACCCATCATTCAAAACCGTAGATCACCGATTAGGGTTTGACCAAAGGTTCTGGGGTGTCCTCGGCTAGGGTTTTGCAAAAAGGGGCGAAGAGAGAAAGAAGGGGGGTGACGGTGAGCAAGCATCGGCGGTGGGACCGATCAACATCTGACATGTTCGACGGCATTATCTCAGCCGTTCGATCAGGCCGGCGGGATCAACTTGAACATGGCGACAGAAACACTGCATCAACGGCGATTAGCAGGTGGCGGCGGTCAACGTCCGGCATGATCAACGGCATTATCTCAGCCGTTCGATCACGCCGGCGGCATCAACGATGGACACGGCGGGCAACAACAGCAACAGCAATGATGAGAGGCGGCAGCAGCGATGGAAATCCTTTTCTATTTTTTTTTATATATTATATATATATATATATAGTATGGGGACGGGAAGAAAACCTTCTTTTTTTTTCTTTTTTTCTTCTTTCTTTCTCCGTTCTTCTCAATTCTTCTCCATTCTTCTCAATTCTTCAACCACCTTTTAAAAGAAAAAAAAAACGGATCTTATCTTTTTCCACCAACCCCCTCTGTCAAATCACAACAAAGGAGTGAGGATAATTTTTTTTTAATTTTTAATTTTTTTTTAATAATAATTTTTTTTTAATTTTAATTTATTTTATTTTATTTTATTATTTTTAAAAAAATTTATTTATTTTCTAAAATTTTTATTGTTAAAATATATATACATTTTTTTTAAAAAAATTTATTATTATTTATTATTATTATTATTATTTTACTTATTTATTATTATTATTATTTTAATTAATTTTCTTTTTATTATATATATTATATATTTTTTCGTAAAAAATTTTTCCACAAAAAACCCCCCATCCTAACTTCCCGTCAGATCATAGCGAAGCGAGTAAGATCGGGTTCTTTTTTTATTTTTATTTTTATTTTTTTATTTATTTATTTTTTTATTTTTATTTTATTATTATTATTATTATTATTTTTTTAAATTTAATTTTTGAATTATAATTTCAAATTTAAAAAAATTTAAATTTCGAATTTTTTTCTATTATTATTTTTTTAAAAAAATTAAAAAAATTTAAATTTCGAATTTTTTATTATTATTATTTTTTTCTTTTTTTAAATTTAAATTTCGAATTTTTTTTATTTATTATTATTATTTTTATTTATTATTTTATTATTCGCATTTTATTAAAAAAATTTACTCTACCTCGAGATACGTACTCAGTATTCATTATTTATTTTACTATTATTATTAAAAAAAATTCACTCTACCTCGAGATACGTACTCAGTGCTTCAGGATTTGCATTTCTCCCATTGCCTCGAGATCCGTTCTCATGCCTCATAAAATTTAGGATTGCCTCGAGATGTGTGTTTGGGCTATCCTAACACTACAAGAAAATAATAATTTACCCACGGACTATTTCATGGTTAAAACTATGAAAATCTCTGGGTAAACATATTTACCCAGGGATTACCCACGGATCCTAGTTCACAACTAATGGCCTCGAGGGTAAAACATTACCCACAGACTTTCACATCCCTGGGTAAATTACCCACAGATAAAACCCTGGGTAAATAATTTATATCCCTGGGTAAATAATTCTTGGGCTTAATAAAAGACCATAAATTACCCACAAACAAGCCCTGGGTAAATAGTATATATTCCTGGGCGAGTAACTCCTAGAATGGGATAAAAACCAGGACTTACCCACGGATAGGTCTTGGGTAATCGCTAGGTAAATTTTGTAAAACTTTACCCAGTAAATCATGCATCAGTAATCCCTGGGAAATATTGTTATATTTGTTGGGTAATCCCTGGGCAATCCCTGGGTGCATTTCTCTATTTAAAAAAAACCGTGGGTAATGCCTGGGTAACTCTCACGCTAAAATAAGCAATTCCTGGGTAGTCCCCGGTAAATACCTTATTGAAAAATAAGCATCCCGGGTAATCCCCGGGTAAATATCTTATTAAAAATAAGCAATCCTCGGGTAATCCCCAGGGTAAATTTCCGTTAATAATATCCAATTGTTGGGTATCCCCGAGTATTTCATAGGGTATTTCATTGAACCTAATAATCCAATCACAAATTCAAATATTTTTAAAAAGATAACAATCTCTCACATCAAAAAAACAACAAGTAATACAATATAAGTATTTAGAAGTAGAAAATGAATCAAAAGTAACACTACGTAAGTATATCACATTAACAAAAAAGTAACACAACATAAGTATCTTTTACTCCATGCAACCCAAATAAACTAGTAAGTCAAGCATAAAATATTTAACTAACTCCATGATCATCATTATCATCTCCATCTCTTGTGCCTTCATGTTCTCCAAGTTGACTATTACTAGTATTTTGAAATCCGAGTGGAGGAGGCATACCGATGTGGTTGCATAACATTTGTATTGTTCTTCTCAAATCAGTTATCACATTATCTTGTGTCTCAAGCTTCTTGTGCATCATTGTTAACTCATTTTGAAACTCTTGATTTTGTGTTTCAGAAGAACTTGTAGTTGATTTGTTTCCATTTGTATTTCCGCTCCAATAATAAGATGATGACTGAGATCCAAGGCCATACACCTTTTTCTTCTTCTCACCACCAGCTGCTTGGTAAAAAAGTGCCACCTCATCTATTGGCTGAGAAGCATCATTTTCAGATCCAGAATTTCCCTGAGCCTCTCTCAAACTCACCACTTTATCCTATAATTATAACAAAAAAAAATTGTAATGACTACGAATAAATCATTGAAAGTTAAAATAAATAAAATATATTGATTTAAAAGCTTTAAAACTTACATTAAGTGATTTAGACCTTTCATCAACAAAAGTTTTCCCATCATGCTTCTTTGTATGAGTAAAAAGAAATAACTCATGTGGTGTAGGCATTCGACCCAATGAAGATGCCTATAAAAAAATCGATAAACTTTAGCCATGCCAATTTAATTATCATTCAAACATATGGAACGTGACAAATATTAAAAAAAATATATAAACAAAATATATTAGTCAATGTATCAACAATAACAAGCCTGTTAAGCATGTATGCAATATATATATATATATATATATATATATGCCATAAGAACCATAAATCAATACAACATGTACATAAATCATAGGTATATTGTAAAAATTACAATCCTATTCAAAATGAAAAAAAATCTATTTATTTTAAAACAAACACAAACTCATTAAACACTCAATTAAATTCAATTTATACTTACAAGCCTCTTCCCATGCTCAACATGGGATATTGATCCTCTTGTATGGGATGCGGGCCCTGCAACACTCCGTCGATTTTTTGAATTTTTTTCTCTTTTCATTTTATAGTTAGGAGTGTCCCAAGCAACTTTCCAATGTCTCCAATCATCTTCTGATATATATTCTGGTTTTTCGTCAGAATTTCTTATGTCCCTCAAAAAATCACTATATCGTTGTAAAGCTTTTACAGCCCATGCCATCTTCACTTGTGTCTCCATGGAAGAATCCCACATACAATGCTTCTAAAAAATAATAAATTATCAATAAAAAAATAATCAATTATTAGAAAAATGCAAATAATTAACTTAAATTCAAAATGATAATACCCTAAACTCCTCAAAATAAAAGTCTTTTGTAGTTTGTGAAAGTGTCTTCCATGTGTAACCCTCGGTATCTACCTTCTGCTTGAACACCTTTGTTATCACCCTTGAGCATTTGCTAGAGGGTTCTAACCTGTTACAAGTTTAAATATGCAAATGAAATAATATATAATAATATATAATCAAGTATTTATATATGAATACTTACAATCCATTAATAATATTGATGCGATGTCTATCTCCATCTACAAGTGGGATGTTGTGTGTTATTACTACCTTCGGATATAAGTGCTTTGAAATAATAGTATTTGGGACCTCATTTGCAACATCATGAGATGCAACTCTATAATTAGTGGCCCTCATTTTACGGTATCATTTATCACGATTGACATTTTCAACTATATTCGTTAAGTTCTCTTGATCGGTGGGATTGGTACTCCTTCCACTTGAGCTTCCTCCTCTATATAGCCTAGTCCTTCCCTTACCTCTAGGCATCTCTATTAATATTCATGTCAAAAACATGATAACACACAAGTATGAAAAAAAAACATATACACATTATAATTAGAACAATAAATAAATAATTCCAAAGAAAACAATACAAAAGCATAATAATTACACACAACATAAAATAAAAGTGCTCCATGATATTAAACAATTGTTTAGTACATTACAACACTAATAATCAATATCATTAGACATGTTTTCATCTTCATCATCTTCCACATCTGTTGCTTCAAAATCATGTTCATCTACACCTTCTAAATTAACATCATGTCCATCATCTACATCCACAAATACACCATTTGAGTCATTTAAATGTGTTATTGTATCATCAATTATATCAATTAAATGCTCCTCAACATCATCATCTTGGAAGGGTAAATCATTTGTGGGAACATTGATAAGTGATCTAGGGTTTGATTCTACACATGACCCACCGATCAACCTTGTCACGCTTCATGACTGGATACTGATGCATAGTATACTTGTGATGCTTGTTTCAGTCAAAAATGAAAGGCTCGTACTTATTAAACCTTTTTCTATGGTTGATATCGACAAGATTGTAGTCTTTGTGAACTTTCATCCCGATATTTGGAGTTGGATCAAACCAATCACATTTAAAAAGCACAACTTTTTAATTGGAAGTCTTTGGATATTCTAATTGAATAATTTAGTTTAAAGTGTCATAAAAATCACTTGATAGCTCACGTAATTAGAGACCTTTTTGCACCTCCACTATTAACGGTCGATCTTCACTGCGGTGTGATCACTTGTAGTGGAATTTAAACCCATTTAAAAAATATATCGGATAAGTAATCACATTTCTCAAAGGTCCTAAAGCAATATCCTTCATGATTTGGCTGGTGGCATTATTTGAATCATATGCCTCATTAAATAAACCCAAAAATTAATATCCCACCAAAATAAAAATAATAAAAGGGTGTATATGATTGATAACACTTACATAAGATCTAAACCAATTGTAGCAAATTCGGTCTCGAGGCTTAATGTCAACTTGCATATCAATCATATCAGGGTACATTTGCCATTAACTCTTCCCACAAATATCCTTCAACCATGAAAAGTTTGTTAATAAGAATGAGTGTAATGGAATTAATTTTTGGATGATTAATAATAAACTTACTTGATATAATGTTGAATCTCATCACAATTTAATAAAACATAAGTTCTTACGGCATGGTGATTCTTCATCGAGTTAACCATCTTGATTTTTGCTCAGTCATATGATCGACCGAGGATAAGTGAATATAGAAAGATTTCTTTCCATGATTCATCTCACCTCCATCATCATTACGAGGCACTTTTCTTGTTTTTGTGTTAACATGAGGCTCAAAATAATGAGAACAAAATATTGATGCTTCTTCAACCAAGTATGCATTACAAATTGAACCTTCAACTCTAGCTTTGTTAGTTACTTTCAATTTCAATTGCACAGAGAACCTAAGTCATAGAAAAATATATTTTTGTGGTAATTATAAATTAACATTACTTTAAATCTCAATGTCAAATTTAAACTTTTTGTATACCTTTCGAAAGGATACATCCATCGATATTGAGACTGGCCCTCAACTCTTGCTTCATAAGGTAAGTGAATCGGGAGATGTTCCATATAATCAAAAAAACTAGGTAGAAATACTCTCTCCAATTTGCACAAAATTACTGGAATGTTTTCTTGAAGTCTAATCATGTCTTCCACTATAATCATGGTGCATGTAAGGTCTCTAAAAAACAAGCTCAACTCAGTTAATGCTTTCCATACTGACATCGGCAATAATTCACGAAAAGCAATTGGAATTAACCGCTGCATAAATACATGACAATCATGGCTTTTCATTCCAAAAAGCTTGTACTTTTGCATGTCTACACACCTTGCCATATTAGAGACATACCCATCAGGAAACTTAAGTTTTTGTCGCAATCACCACACAACCTTTTTCTTCTTTGCCCAAGCTATAACAAGCTTTGGGATACTTTCCAGTTGATTCATTTTTCTCCAACTCCTTGCGCTTGCAATAAATTTTTATGTCCTCCCTTGCCTTTGCATTATCTTTTGTTTTTCCTTCAACATCCATCACTGTATCAAACACATTCTCAAAAACATTTTTCTCAATATGCATAACATCAAGATTATGACGAATAAGATTAGTACTCCAATATGGCAAATCCCAAAATATACTACGTTTTTGTGTTCCAACCACGAAGTCACGCTGAAATTGGAGCATTCCATTGTTCGGCCCGACTTACGTTAATTTCCTCAATTTCAAATTCTATATTTGTGTTAGAAGCTCTTTCCCATCAGCATCAATGGAGGTGGAGACTCCTCAATTCTATTCTTTATGAAGTTATTTTTGTTTCTTCTAAATATATGATGTTTGGATAGAAATTGACGGTGGCAATCAAACCATGAAACCTTTCCCCCATTCAGTAGGCTAAAAGCCTTTGATTTCTCCATACAATATGGGCATGCTTTTTACTGCATATACTCCATCCGGATAACATTCCATATCTTTGGAAAAATCACTAATGGTCCCACATAAGTCTGACCCTCATATGAAAAATTATGCTTCTTGGAAGCATCATATGTGAGTACCCTAACATTCAAAAGATCATTTAATTCGCTATCAAAGGTTGTAAGTACACATCTAACTTCTTTTTAGGATTTCTTGGACCCCGAGGAACAATATGAGTTAAAAACATATAAGGCTCTTTCATACACATCCATGGTAGCAAATTATATGGTGCTAACAATAGCGGGCTAACAAGAATGTCACTTACCAGACTGTCCAAATGAGTAGAAACCCATCCAGCATAGCCTCTGATCTTACATTTTGAGCCTCACGATGCAAAGATGGATTTGTCGATCAAAAATGCTTCCATGCCCTCACATCGGATGGATGGCATATGATGCCATCCTTTTGATCATATTCATCATGCCACCTCATGTACTTAGCTCGTAACTCACGAGCATACAACCTTTGTAATCTAGGTGTAAGAGGAAAGTAATACATCTTTATGGTCGTGGGTATATTTATCTTTCCTCTTATAGATTCTCTGGTCTATACATATCGAGGGTTGATCACAAAACTTGCAACTTCTTCTATGACTATCCTCCCCGATTATAACATACATCCATTAATGCAACAATGAATTTTCTCACATGGAAGACCTAAATCCGTAGCAAACTTCTTTGTTTTCATAAAAAAGTCTATCAACTAATTTATTATCAATTGGCTAGTACTTCATTCATAAATTGCAATATTGCATCATAACACTTCTACGACATATGAAATTCGGACTTAATATTCAACAATCTAGCAGACGGATAGCTATGAATGCTTGGGAACAACCTTCCCACAATGGTTCATTAGCCTTATGAAGCATGTCATATAATCTTTGAGTCTTCAAATCAGGGGTTTCCTCCTCATCTACACCAAAATGTGGGTCAAAATCTGGACCAATCACATCTATAACCATATTACGATATGGATTTGATCCTTCTGCTTCTTCCATAAAAGCTGAATTGTATTGTGTTCGCAAGGAGTTTGCAATATGTAAGGGCTCCCCATGGCAAACCCACTCATAGTAATCTTTAATAAATCCATTCCTAGTAAGATGTAACTTGACGTCATCTACTAAGAGAAACCTTCTGTTTTGACATTTACAACAAGGGCATCTTATTTTATCACGATCCATAAATGTTGGTTGTTGACAAGCATATTCAATAAATGACTCAACTCCAACTAAAAATTCAGGATTAATAGACTTACGTCCATCTATAAGTCTATTATACATCCATTCCCGTCCAATCCTTATTTTATTCTTCAATAGATAATAGTAATCTGTAAAAACAATACAATTTAAAATGTAATATTAAATTTTTTAATGTCCTATATTTGTCAATATGGAGGAATGTAGGGTAAAAATAATAACTAACAAATATCATGGAAAGATATATAACATTGGACATTTCCTTCCTAATAATTGTTAGTGGCAAATTAAATAGCCCTTATTTCAATCTTTAAAGAATATAGACACAATATAGATATGTGTGATTGCCCACATGAATGTAAAATGTAATAAAGAATATGCAAAAAGTGTTACGATGTACAATAACAATTATGACACATGCGTATGTCGTTTATTATAGTAATGGGTCTAAAATTCTAAAAACCATAACATTAATTAAATGATGATGTGACACAAATAAGAGAGAGATATAAAACATAACAACATGATGTGCCAAAAATAAGCATCACACCAAAAACAAGTAATGAGATTAACTAAAAGATTGCAATTTTGATACATTATGTTTTAACTTAATCAACCTTCTAATCATGAATGTAACAAAAATTTAGTTATGCAAGCCTCAATTAACATTCTTCATCATAAACGAAGTACACACACACATATATATATTTATATATATATATATATTACATACAACCTAGTTAGCATGTAATGTGGTACTTACGTGTGCGTTCACTTGTGTCTAGCAACTCACAAGCTTGTTCTTTCAAACTAATCTCTAACTACAAAACCAAAAAAAAAAAAATAAATAAATAAATTAAATTAAATTAAATATATATATATATAATATACCCAAAAATAATAACATAGAAGCAATTAAAAAATTCAATTTCATAGCCTTATAAATCATAGATTGTCAATACTAGAATAGATATTTCCACATGGACCAACACAAAGAAAATTGTATTTAATGAATAACTCAGGTTCAATGGGATTAACATGAGAATATGATGCTCATTTTGATACTATGTTTCCTTTTTTTAATAAAACAAAACCCATGTTAGATATTTGGCAGAAGGCTTGAAATTAAACCAAAAATAAAATTATTATAAAATACACAATAGAAAATATCATCAGTGATGCATCACAATTTTTGAAATATTTATTAAGGTTTGCATTTTGAAGCATAGCACAAGCAAATTATTACTTTAGTTATTATTGTTTATTATAACTATTATCAGCAAATGCTATTTGGTAGAAAAAAAGTTAAACCTTCAAAATGCACTTGCTTATTATTATCATTGAAAATTATTGAAATTCTTTAAGTGGACTAATTGAAGTTAGACAAAACGGTCCCAGAGCAATAATTAAACAGCAAAAGTAGTAGCTTTTGGATGATTCAAATGCACATTCTTCATTAAAGGTTCATAATAACAAAGTAAACAAATTACTTGCAGTATGATATCCAACTATTCCTCACCAAAAAAATGACAAAAATTATAGGCTAGCACACAGGAAACAAGGAATTAAGTATATCGTGAGATGAATGCAATTATAGTGTGCTCAAAAGTCGAATTGGTATCTCCACACCTGGGCTATTTTTAATAATAACCACAAGCATTTACAAGCAAAATATAGAAATAAATAAATAAATCAAATAATATTGACTCAATGACATTGTTGACATGCTATATGATATCACGAACAAACAATTTGCATGAGAATGAGAGATGCCTTGAAACTAATAATCACATAATAAATGTAAAACAAAATATATAAATTACAGCCACTGTCAAATAATAATCACCCAAACCCATCAACACAAAATAAATTAAAAAAAATAATTTAAGAAGGACAGTACAAACCATTTAGAAGGCTCCGCTAAAGCCTTCTACTTTCCATACTTAGAACACCAAACACATCAAACAAAGCACCAAAAAACCCTAACAAGAATCTAAAAAATTAAGGAAAAGATGGAGTGGGCATACTTGCGCTTCCAATCGATCGGATCCTCGCAAAAGGATAGACTATAGTGATCTCCAAGTAAAACCCCAAAGGAAGCAAAAAGTGTTCCACGAAGCTATAAAAAGAGAAAAATAAGATTGAATAATCAAGCCAAACGAGGAGAAAACAACATATAAACAAAAATTGGAGTAAAAAGCTTTTTAATTACAAGTATTTATTTGCTCATTACTCGGACTAAGAATTCTAAGAAAGAGAATGAAAGCAAGGCTAAAAAAATCACAAGATGATGGTTTTTTTTTAAAAAAAATCATTAGAAAGACAATGAAAAATTACAGAAATGGAAAGTAATTATACCACTCCAAATCCAAGCAATGACTCTTGTTAATCCAAATCCAAATAGGGCATTTTCCCCAAAAGCACCCTGTCAAAGGTTTGCATGAGATTTATTGAACGAAACATCCATCAAATAGCATTAAATGAAAAACATCCATCAAATAACATTCTTTCATCTTTCAAGGAAAAAGGCTTGCTACAACAATGCATGCCAGCAATAACTTAAATATATAAATCTATTATTCATATTATTTAAATGGAAATAGAAAATTTATATCTAAAAGTAAATAGTAATTGATCAAAGTGGTTCTCATGTGAAGGATCACACACACGTACACACTAATTTGCAAGTTGTAAATGATAACTATTGAAAATTTAGGCCTTATTTAGTTTCTTTAATCTCATGTGGTGCCAACTTTTGATTAATATTGTTGCTTATGTGTTTGGATTCAAACATTTGTCTCTTAAAGGCCCACTTGATCACCAATCCAATACTTGCCATGCCTTATAAAAAAGATTCATTTGGATTACACATGGCCCTCAAATAATTTAAACCCCCAAAAAATAAAGCATCATTGTATTATTATTTATTAATTCTTCCATAAGAAAAAAAATGCGTAGACCTGAAGTATTACCAATCTATGGAAACATTGGGAGGCGAGAAGAACTAAAGAATCCCATTAATTATTTAATTAATCAATCAATTCCCTTTGTTTAATGACAAAGCAATTGATTATTGTAACACTTAACCAGAGAGAGAGAGAGAGAGAGAGAGGGTACAATGCATTGCCAGTAAAACACCATGCATGCTCTGCTAATTCTGCTGTTAAAATATCCAAATATTATTACTATTTCAACATTTAAAACTATAAGCAAACCTATCATTAATTAATTAATAACAACAAATACATAACCAAGATCACAATCCCAATATCAGATGTCACCTTGAACTAAGAAAAAGCTAAAAAAAACTCAAAAGAAACCAAAACATTCAATAATCCAACAATGAAGAACAGAATCAAAGAGCAAATAACCAAACAATGAGACAAATCCATGAGACTAAAAGCATACCTAACTCTTGCAAAACCAGCAATCAAGAACTTAGAAACAAATCCATGCGACTAAAAGCATACCTAAATCAAATAAAACCCTAAATCTTGGGGAAATTGCTAATCAATAACTTGAATCAAAACACATAAGATCTCAGGCAACATAGAAATAACCAAGAATACATAGCAGGGGAAAGGAAGATGCACCTTCAAAAATTGATCCTGAGATGGAGAAGGAGATCAACGGCCTGAAGAGAAGTGCAGTTGCGGTGAGTTGTGGATCGCTCAAATCAAGGACGGAGAAAGGCTGATTCTCTTGGATGGGAGAATTTGGGGAAAAAATCAGGGCTTTGAATTTTGGAGTTTCAATCGAAAATATAAGCCTTTTCATTGGATAAGTTCTCCCGCCTTGCAGGAACAATTTTAGTAAACAGTTCCTTCCACGTGGCATTACGGGATTGGGTGTAGGTTTGTTCACACTTTAATTTTAAAAAATTTATATTTAATATTTTCAATTTAATAATTAAGAAATTATTTACTTTTTCTTAATTAAAACCCCTTATTATTTATCATGTTAACATATAAAATAATTAATCAATATTTATTATTGTTGTTTTAAAAATAATCATAAAAAGATATATTAAATAATTAAAAAACTATGTTTTTAAAAATTTAACCGGAAAAAAATATATAATTATCAAACTTCTCACGAGTGTTATTTATTTATTTATTTGTTTGTTTATTGGTTGATTTTGTTAAAAATAGATAAGAAATTTAATTCACTAATTTTTTTATATCTCAATTGAGTTTTTTTATTTTTGTTTTAAATTTTTATTATATTTTTTTATTTAATTAGAATACTTTATTTTTATATTTTATAATAAAAATTACACTCATTTATTGTTTTTATTTTTTTAATAAATTAAATTTTTTTAGAAAGTATTTTTCATAACATATTAATAGATTTTATTTTTTTAAATGTTAATTTTTTTGTTGGTATTTTTTTATTATATATATATTGTAATTCTATTTATTGATTATATATATAATAAATTAATATAAATAAATATACACAATTTTGTGGTTTCTAATGAGAAAATAATAATAAATTATTAAATATTTTAAAAAATTAAACATTGTGACCCGATTGACCCCGCCAGGTCAACCGGTTCCCGGTTGAACCACCCGGGTCAGCGGGTTAACACCGGGTTTTTTCATACCTGGTTCAATGCGGTATACCCTAGCGGACCACATGGGCGGTTTCTGATTTTTCCGGTTGAACCAGCCGGGCCGGTCCGGGTCTAATAACCTTGGTTTTGACACCTCACACTCCATAATTATATCAAAACACATGAGATGATTCAATCCAATCTTAATCCAACTAGATTTTTTAGATCTGGATGGATAATAAGGAATCCGATCTGATAACACCTAAATGGACATATCCATTTTTTTATTAACTCTATTAGTATTTATTAATTATTAAATAATTTCAAATTTTCATTATAATTAATTAGAGATTATTAATGTTTTGGACAAACATCACTTAGGGATTACCCACAATCTATTTACTGATGGCATTTTCTCTAAGTAATTCCTAGGTATATTTTGGACCAAAATTTATATCTCTAAATACCCATGGATCCCCCATGCACATGTTACACATAAATAATATGTTCGGGCATTTTGAGGGTGACATCATAGAGTCAAATTCAACATTTAAATTACCCACGAATTACCCACAACAACAATATCCGCAAAAAACTATCCCTGGGTAATCCATGGGTAAATTATATACACTATGTTTACCCACGAATTACCCACAATAATAGTACCCACAAACAAAGCTGTCCCCTCGGGTAATCGTGGGGTAAATTATATGCACCCTGCTCACCCACGGATTACCCACAACATCGAGTACACACAAACAACTTTCCCTAGGTAATCCAGTGGGTGAATATAATTTACCCACGGATTACCCACAGAACTTTTACACACATAAAATTTTTTTAGGTAATCCGAAGGTATTTTTGAGGCGGGAACCACCCGCGATATTTACCCACGTCTTACCTACGGCGTATACATCCCTGGGTAAGGCCGTAGGTAAATCCGTGTTTATTCCCTGGGTAATTCTAATATATCTTGATTTTACTACTTCCTAGCTATTTTGTGAGTATTTCCTGTGTAATTTCCCAGGGAATGTGTCCGTGGGTAATATTTCATGGGTAAACTGTTATTTTCTTGTAGTGTAAGATTTGAGATTGCCTCAAGATAGGGGTTCTCAGGGGTAATCTTGTAATAATAATAATTTTTTTATGCCTTGAGATATGTTCTCAAGGGCAACTTTGTAATTTGTATTTTGTATTTAACTTGGAATTTGCATCCTAGTCCAAGACAACCAAATAATCAATTAAGATTAAGATTAGGACATTTAAATTTAATTCTAAATATATCTATGATCAGGATATATTAGAATTTAAATTAAATTGGAATTTTGTTTCCATTAGGACATTGAGTTTTATTAGGACATGCATTATATTATTTATACATAACAAATGCCCCCTTCCTACTTGTCTCACGAAATTCTCTTTAGTGAGCTTGAGTGAGAAGAGTAGGAATCCCTAATCTTTTCTTTTGTTATGGCCAATACATCTCAACCTCTTTGGAATATGAACCAAAATTACAATGAGGTTCCCCAAGGTCAAACCTTCATGCGCCACACTCCTATGTTTGATTCTGAAGCCGAACCCGCAGTCATATATGAAGGAAGAGAACAATCAGAGTGGGTGAAGAGCTATCCAAATCGCATGGCTATTGCCAAATTGTCCACAAACCGTTGGTTTGAAGACGGCCTAACTGATGCAATTTGCTTGAAACCTGAAGGAGAAGTGAAAGATTTGAAGACATTCGAAACCCTTGGATCTAGGATCATCAATCATCGCCCGGGATGGAGGGGTAGGGAGCCTATCCAAAATAGTTTAATCGATCTTCCATATTATGCAGAGTGGGCCAAATTCATAGTCAATAACTACTCCAACGAGCTATCTGAAACAGAATTGATGAGCGGGATTGTGGCTTTAGTCGGTCGCTATGATTTTGACATAAACTTTTATAAAGCGCTAGTAGAACTATGGTGTCCCGATACTAACACTTTCCACTTCTTGCACGGAGAAGTTGGAATTTCATTATGGGACATCAAGGAATTGGGAGGACTTCCAATCGCCAGAGACATCTATGATGAAGTCATACCTCCTAATGACACAATTTGCCGAAGATATGACCCTGAACTTTCTATTTTAAGAAATCTTTTCGACGCCTTTCAATGGCTCTCAAGACAAAGCGTCGATGGAGATGTATTCTTTGAGGATTGGGTGGAGTTCTTCAAGAGATCAAGACATAGCTCCCGTTATAGATCGGCGTCTAATCCCCCTCCAAAACTTGTTTTCAAAGCAGATTTAGTTGCTTTTATAGCACTCTGGATTTGTTTTTTTATTATGCCAGGTGATCGTGATGTAATTAGACCAGGAGTGTTTATGATGGCATGCAACATCGCGCATGGGAGGAAAGTAGCTTTTGCCGCTGCAGTTCTAGCGCGCTTATATCTGGGCTTAAATGCCATGGCTAAACACAGAAGAGGACCCGGATTCTCCGCCACAATGTTCCCTGCTCATTTCTTGTATGCTTGGGCGGGTTATTATTTCCGAAGTATATATCTCAAGAGTAAAATAGATGAGAATACCTCGAGTATCCCAGGGTTGCTAAGCATACCGATGATGCTGCAATTTATGAATTCCAGCGCAACTCCGTTTGTCAGTCCTATATATGTGAGGAACTTTATCCGACATGAAAACAATTTCATATCTCGCCCTTTCTTGTTCATGTATCATAATGACGAGGTAGTTCGAGATTCCAGATACCCGACTGGACCCAACGTATTAGATTCATATACCACGGAATACGTGATAAATCTTCGTTGTGGAGTTCTTCCACTTCGGTGTTCAAGAGATCTTTTTGCAGAACCTTATAATCCACACCGATTTGGGCGCCAATTTGGATATGACCAACATACTCCGGCATACATTGATGTTCCTAGGAGGGCTTCTTCTCTTGGGATTCTCGTGGGGTACTGGCTTCATCTTTCCCGCCAGAAGACGTCTAGCTCATTCTACATTCCTGTGCATGACAGAGAAGGGAGACTTATACTTGTTTATGCACAGAAATGGTTGAGGACTGTTGAAGCTTTATTTCAACAGAAGCATTCATTGTTGATCCAAGATGACTTCAGAGACAAGAGAACCATTAATAGGGAGCAAGGGCAATCTTCGAAGGGTCACAGATTTATCAATGAAAGCATATTCATTGATGACACTGATCCCACTGCTGACCCAGTAATCCCATCAAAGCGGCTAAGGACTGGAGGTATGTCAACTTTACCTATTTGCTTATTTGTTTATTCATTTTTTCTATTATTATATACATATATATATTTTTTTTAAAGAAAAATCAACTTTCTTCCTTTACTCCTTTTCATTCACAAAATTTTTTCATAAATCCCCAGGATTTTTTTCCTTTTCTTTTACTCCCTTTTCTTTTTCTTTAAAATTTTTTTTTTCAAATTTAATTTTTTTTTAAAAAAAATTTCCAACGATTTTTTTTAAACAAAAATCTGATTTTATTTTATTTATTTATTATTTTTATTTCGATTTTGTTATTTTTATTTTTATTTTTTTAAATTCTGAATTTTTATTTTATTTTATTTTGTTATTTTTTTATTTTTATTTTATTCAAAGTCAAACTTTATAAATTTTCACACTTTTTATTTGACTCAAAGTCCAAATTTTGACTCAAAGTCAAACTTTGTAACTTCATACTTTTATTTGACTCAAAGTCCAAATTTTAACTCAAAGTCTATTTTCAATATAGGGATACAAATTCATGACACCCCATTAGACAATGTTAGGGCTATTCAAAGTCCTTCAAGAATTGATGATGTTCCCACATTAGATCTAGAGATGCACATGAGCTCCCATGGTAAGAAATATCTTTTTACCTATGCATCTTTAATGAACTTGATGATGTCTTATATCTAGATCAAGTAAAAGTTCAAGATTTGAGTGTCGGTGTCGGAGAAAACATTGTAGTTGGCGACAATGTTGGGATGGAAGACAACATTGAAGTAGAGGAAAATATTGAGATTGAAGAGGCTCTTCCACTACAAGGTATTGTCCTTATGTCATTTTTTGCACATTAACCCTTTGAATTTCTAAAAGTTTAAAAATTTATGCCACTAGGCCCTCTAACCCTCTTTTATTTCATCAAAATTTGCAAATGAATCCCAAACTTCCATGTTTTCCTATTTTTCATAGTTTCTTGCAATTAAACCCTTTAACTTTCATATTTTAACATATTTTCATAATTTTCACTCAACTAACCCCTCTAACTTTTCCCTTTTTCCACACTTCTTCAATATTTGCAAGTAACCCTTAAACTTCCATATTTTCATATTCTTCATGTTTTTTTTTTGCAATTAAACCCTCTAACTTAAATATTTTTTATTTCTCCATAAATTTTGCAACAAAGACCCTCTTTTTTTTTCAAACATTGTTTTTTTTCTTCTCATCATCATTTTCATCATTCATTTTTTTTCAATTTTTTTTTAATTAATTTTTTTTTTACATTCTCTTTCTTTGGGGTTCAACATGGTAAATATTTTGTA
The DNA here is from genome assembly GCF_009730915.1 of Dioscorea cayenensis subsp. rotundata. Classification (NCBI taxonomy): domain Eukaryota; kingdom Viridiplantae; phylum Streptophyta; class Magnoliopsida; order Dioscoreales; family Dioscoreaceae; genus Dioscorea; species Dioscorea cayenensis. The sequence goes on along the minus strand of NW_024087496.1, from coordinate 11,369 downwards.
ATAAAACTATGAATAGGCACCATATGCACATGTAACACAGCCAACATGCATCATGCATTTGAATGGCATGAAACCCACGGTGGGGTCCACCAAGCATTTATGTAAACATAATGGTAGTATAAATCCATCATCCATCTAATTCATGTATCCATGCATGAGAAGTCATGTATTATATTTTAATGAGGGGAACAACCTTGCTTCAACATTTTCTCTCCCTTCTTTTTTCTTCTTTTTGCCCCTTATTTATTTTAAATTTTCTTTATGTTAGGGGATGCACCAGTTGCCTTGGAAAATGAGCTACCACAAAACCCGCCAATAATCCAAGAGAATGAGAGTGTCTCATCCTTTGGTCAAACTCCCTCGGCAAGTTTCATAAAAGATGCCCCCTCTTCAATGGAGCGTGATGGTGGGAATACTCATGTTGAGAGTATGTCTTCCGATAGCAAAAATGCTAACATTGAGAGCACACCTCATGATAGTGATAATGTCAATGTTAACCCCACACCTTTAGCAATGCAGAACGAAGGTTTTATTTTATTATTTATTTATTTACTTTTTGCGGGTACCGTCATGACATATATATGTTATTTTCTCCATCTTTTTTTTTTTTAGTCGTCCAAGAAATTGCCAAGGACATTCATACTCCCACCGAAGAATTAGAAAGTGGTGATTCTAATGCCGTTGTCGGGGTTACAAGTTTGCCAAAACAAGTCCAAGGTCTTCATTCTATTTTATTTTATTTTATTTTATCTTTTATCGAAAGTCAAAATTTATTTGTATATTCTTTTTGTAGCTTCAAAGAATATACCGAATGTAGTTTTACGCCTGCGAGACGAGATGATCAACAACATCAAGTTCCTCAACTATCACAACTACCAAGACATCATCAACAAAGTGAAGGAGTCAAAATTACTCTTTCAACCTTTCAACATTGATTTGAACAATCTAGAGCCTTTCATAGCGAAGATCACTCGATGTGCATCCTATGCTAAAGAAGCCTCAGAGGATCCTAATGTTCAAGCTTGCATCCTTAGTCAATAAGCCAAAGCATGCGTACACGAAAGAACTTTGGCACTTAAGCATCTTAACAATCTCAGAACAGACTGGACCAATGACATAAGTGCGAACAAGGAGAAGTATCAGAAACTTGCTGAAAGGGAACATCAACTTCAGGCTGAACTTTGTGAGGTTCAAGGCACAATGAAGACTTTGAGCGAAAAGATGGCGGATTCAACGGATCTGCTTGAAGCCTCCGAGCCTACACAAGCGAATCTTCAAGTTGCGAAGGATGAGGCCAAGACGCAGCTTGCTGAGAATCAAGGAGAGAACTTAGACACTCCTCTTATGGCCATTTTCACTAAATGGCTTGATGAGTTGGAGGAAGCAAAAGAATCATTGTTGAAATTTACTGGGCATTAAAGTGCCCTTTTTTTCTTTCTTTGCTTTCCTAGTTTGTTTTCTTAGTTTGCTTTTCTAGTTTGTTTATGCTTTAACAATTTGATTTTAAAACATCGATCATGAACAATTTGATTTGAATAAGACTTAGAGTTTTTTTCTTTTTTTTTCGTACCTCTTTGTTTTTAATAGAATACTTGGGGAATTGAAATCATGATTAACTTTTTATTTTGAATGAGGGCCTTGTATTTGTCAATATTTTTAGCCAAATTTGGGATGATTTTATAAGACATTCATCCACTTGATAGCACCATAGGCGAACAGGGAATTAAACAAACATGGTCTATGAACTCAAATTTTTTTTTTATGATAATCAAATGAGCTCAAATTCCAATCTCCACCATTCCTTTTAGAGATAAGGACCTTATAAATGATTGTAAAAATTTTCACTTAAATTGAATATGATTTGATATGGTGATACTTGACTTGATAATGAGGTAGCTGGGCAGGAGCTTAGGCAGACTTTGACTCTAAATTGCTAAATTTTCTAGTATAGTCATATGAACTTAGAATTTAATCGTCACCGTTCATATTAAAAACCAGAACGTCTTGATCATATAGAAAATATTTCAAGAGGATTGAAATTATTTTGACTATCTAATCTTAAGCTAGAATTTGAGTATAGTGTAATGACAATTATTAATGAATTTCATGCTTGATTTGTGATTTTATTTTGACAATTGATGGACTTGAGGCTCAATCATAACCGTTCACATTGAGCATTATCAAGGCTAGAGTTTTCATAAAAAATTTCAGACCGATCCGAATTTGTGGCACTTTCCGACGAACACATTGATCAACATTGAACATAGAGAAGCGGTGTCCTGCATTATGACCCACAGTTCTACTCTCTTCAATAAATCTTGTAATCTTCAAATCAAATTTCAACCGTTCAGATTGAAGACAAACATATATTTATGGTTTGACAAAAATTTCAAGGCAATCAAGGGTAATTTGGTCACCCGATGAAGACCTTGATTGGAGCAATAATATCAAAGAAGCTTTAGTTTTCATGCATGAGGATTTTTGGTTTTTCGTTTTTTTGTTTTTTTGTTTTTTTGTTTTTGTTTTTGTTTTTATACGAGGGACCAATGTATTTGCCTCAGGAAGCACGCTTAACTGTGCATGACCGGTCTACATGGAGCCGGACGTTCCTTCATAGACAAACACATGTCTCTTTATTTTATTGAACGAATTTTAGTACAAAAGTGAGTTTAATGCCGAAATGACATAAAAATAAACGTTTTGCCTCGAGAAGTACATTTAATTGTACATGACTAGTCAACCCTTATGAGGGACCAGACATTCCGTCATAGGCAAAACATTTTTACATTAGACATAATACTTCTTCAAGAAACGACCATTGATGGGTGGCATCGGTCTTTCTCCATTGGCATCGATAAGTTGATATGCGCCTCCTTCGTAGACGATCTCCACAACATAAGGGCCTTCCCAATTTGCTTTGAATTTGCCCCCGGCCTTTTTGTTGGTGATGATGGGTCTTCTGAGGACAAGGACCATCTCTCCTTTGGTAAAAGTCCGAAAACGAGCCATCTTGTTATATGCTTGAGACATTTGTGCTTTGTAGACTTCGAGATTTTGTTGCACCCCTAATCTTTTTTCATCAAGAGAGTCCAACTCATCCAAGCGGAGCCGAACATTATCTTCATTAGAAATTTCATTTTGCAATGCCATTCTCAGGGAGGGTATCTGGATTTCGAGAGGTAAGACCGCTTCAGTTCCAAATACCAAAGAATATGGCGTGCACTGTGTTGGAGTCCTATAGGTAGTGCGATATGCCCATAGCATCTCCTGGAGTCTTTCATGCCAATCTCTCTTGTTTTTAGACACTGCTTTCTTCAACAGCTTTGAGAGGGTTTTGTTGAATGCTTCTGCCAATCCATTTGCTCTAGCCTTATAGATGGATGTATATCTCCAATCTATTTTATGATGCTGTGCAAATCTACCGACCTTAAAGCTTCTGAAAGCGGGGCCGTTGTCTGAAATAATTCTTCTTGGAGTCCCAAATCTATATAAGATGTTTTCCTTGAAGAATTTGAGGATATTCTTAGTCTTGACTTCTCTAAGTGGGATTGCTTCTGCCCATCTAGAGAAGTAATCTGTTGTAGCCAATATGAACCGATGTCCTAAAGATGATGGTGGTTCAATAGGACCGATTACATCTGTTCCCCATATCTCAAAAGGCCATGAAGAGGCTGTGGGGTGTAAAGGATTTGGATGTTGATGAATAAAATCTCCATGTATCTGACATAGATGACATTTTCTAGCATAATTAATGCAATCTCCGACCATGGTTGGCCAGTAATACCCCAAGCATTTGATCTTGAGTCGCATCTTGGGTCCGGATTGGTGTGCACCACATATCCCGGAATGCACATCATGCATAACTTCTTGGGCTTCTTCATATGAGAGGCACCGCAGGAGCAGTTGATCATAAGACCTACGGTATAATATATCATTTATGAGGGTGAATATTAGGGCTCTTCGCTTTATCTGAAGACCTTTCGATTTATCCTCAGGGAGTTTATCATATTTCAAATATTCCATGAACGGTTGTCTCCAATCTTCTTTTGTCATTTCGAGAGTGAAGACTTCCGCATTGCCCCCAGCACTTTCCTCTTCGACTTCGTCAGGGATCGTACTAATGGGTTTTCTATTTTTTATGGTTATATGGATTTCTTCATAATTTGGATTTGCCAGTTCCTTTGCTACTTTCGCCAAAGAATCAGCTTCTCCATTTTCTGATCTTGAAACCCTCCTCAGTTGCACTTGGGGGATTTTCTTCATCAGATTTTTGACCTTCTTATAATATTTAAGAAGTTCAGGTTTGTATATCTTGTAGTCTCCTTTGACTTGCTTGATAATGAGTTGTGAGTCTCCAAATATGTGTATGTCTTGGATCCCCATTTTGATTACCAGTTCCAAACCAGCTATGAGGGCTTCATATTCTGCCTCATTGTTTGTACATGGCTCCGTGAGGGAGAGAGCATATCTGAGGATTCCCCCTTCCGGTGTAACGAATACGAGTCCTATTCCAGCTTTGATTTGTGGCATTTGGGACATGAGTGCCGGTTTTATAGATGACGCTCCATCAAAGTATAGTCGCCACCTTGCTTCTTCCACTGTTAATGTCTCTTCATCAGGGAGATCAAGATTAAGTGGTGAATCATTAGGGAGAGGATGTGCTGCTAGAAAGTCTGCCAGCGCCTGCCCTTTAATTGCCTTCTGTGGAGTATACGTTATATCAAATTCCATCAGAATCAATGCCCATTTTGCTAGTCTTCCTGTAAGCAACGGCCTCGTCATAAGGTATTTGAGTGGGTCTATTTTTGATATGAGTATTACTTTATGCGCTAGCAAGTAGTGTCTCAACTTCTTGACTGCAAACACCAAGGCTAGGCAATGCTTTTCAATTGGCGTATATTTACTCTCAGCTCCTACCAACATCCTGCTAAGGTAATATAACGCATTTTCTTTACCTTCTTCATTATTCTGAGCCAACATAGCCCCCAAAGACCCTTCCAATGCACTGTGATATAAGATCGAGGCTTTCCATGAATCGGGGCTGCTAGCACTCAGTGGATTCAACAGATCTTGTTTAATGTCATCGAAAGCTCTCGACATTCATCATCCCATTTGAAAGGAGCATTTTTTTCTTGACCGGTTTTAGATAAGGGCTTGCATCTCCCGAGAGGTTGGAGATAAATCTCCTGATATATGCTAAACGACCTTGGAAGGAGCGCAGCTGCTTTAATGTCCGAGGAGGGGGCATTTCCAGAATTGCCTTTATCTTGGAGGGATCTATCTCTATTCCCCTGTGCCTCACGATGAAGCCTAGGAATTTTCCAGAGAGGACTCCAAAAGCACACTTCTTGGGATTCATTTTCAACTTGTATTGTCTGAGGCGTGTAAAGACTGTCCTCAAATCATCAAGATGCTTGTCTTTGGAATTTGTTTTAACCACAAGATCATCTACATAGCATTTGACAACTTTGTGAATTAAATCATCAAATATTCTGGTCATAGCTCTTTGATATGTCGCTCCTGCATTCTTCAATCCGAACGACATTACACTATAGCAATAGATTCCCATGGGTGTTCGGAAAGCGAGATTCTTTTTGATCCTCCGGATGCATTTTTAATTTGATTATATCCAGAATATCCATCCATAAAGGAGAACATTTCGTACCCTGAGGTGTTGTCGATCATGATCTCCATAACTGGGAGGGAAAAATCATCCTTAGGACACGCCTTATTTAGGTACCTGAAGTCTACACATATCCGTATTTGCCCATTCTTCTTTTTCACAGGGACTATGCTAGCTATCCAATCAGGGTATTTTTCTTCTCTGATAAAATTTGCTTCAATCAGCTTCTTCGTCTCTTCTATCACCCTTTCTTCTAGGTCAAACTTCATCTTCCTTGGTGCCTGTTTGACTGGAGTAGCATTAGGATCAATGGCTAGTCTGTGAACAACCACCTCATCATCTAATCCTGGCATTTCATTATAGTTCCAAGCAAAACAGTCAATATGCTCCTTCAAGAGAGCCTTGAATGATGATTTTTCTTCTTCTGATAGTTGTGCACTTAGGAAAGTTGGTCTTGGGTCATCATCACTTCCCAAGTCGATTTCAAACAACTCATCAATTGTTGCTTGCCCCCCGTCTTCTAGTTCGAGTGGTTCATTTTTCATCTTTATTTCTTCTTCCTCCTCCTGCAATGTTACCATGTAACATGAGTGCTTGGAAAACTCAGAATAGCCTATCCCATTCTTGTCTATCTGTGTAGGATGCCACAACCTGCGAAAGGCCTGATGTGACCTCCTTGACTACTTGATTTTGCTCCCAAATCTCTCAACTATCGTCTTGAGCTTGTTGGGGTAATGGCTTGGGAAATTTATGGGTTGAGCTTCATCATCTTCTATTTCTTCAATATTTATGATATCATCATTTAAGGTCTTCTTGCTCTTGTGCTTATAAAAGAGAATGCCTCTCTCGTTTTCATGTCGAGCTGGCACATAAAATGTTTTTAGATGCTCGACTGTATTTACATTCAAGTCATCCAAGGATTTGTATAGCCCATCAGGGATCCTCGTAATGTATAATGCATTTTCCTCAGCAGATCCTTCAATTTGACCCTTACTTTGGTGTATATTTGCATCGCTCTCATCTTCTGATGACTCAGTGTCACTACCAAAGTGAGGTGGCGCTAGTTCTCTTTTTTGGAGCACAGGAGTAGTTTTGGCTGTCTTAATCAAAGACACTTCTTCTGGGCATGGCAATTTGCCCCCTTTGGTTGACATGGATGCGTTGAGATAATTCCTCGCATCCTCATAGTGTATTTCATGGATGCCAAAGGGTTGGATCTCTCCATCAATTCTGAACTCTTCCCCATCCACCAAATACTTTGCGCATTAATGCAGTGTTGAAGGAACCAACTGGTTTTCATGAATCCATGGCCTTCCTAAGAGGGCTTTATAGGACGCATCAGCATCAATTACATGAAATTTCACATCAGATGATATTTTTCCAAATTTAAGGGGGAGAGTGATCGATCCCAATGCCTTTTGGCTGTGCTGATTGAAGCCCTGGATAATGATCATCTCCGAAGATAAATGGCATACTTCAAGAGCCAATGCTCGAAGAGTATTGAGGGTCATTAAATTCAAAGAAGACCCTGGATCAATCAAAACCCGGTTGATCTTTACTCCATCACAAAATCCTGTCACATATAGTGGTCTGTTGTGTGCCGTAGTCCCAAGTAATAGGTCCTTATTTGTGAAGGACACTGAAGATGTATGAGATGCATACAGGGCTTCTTTTATGTTGACTTCGGCAAAGTATGCTTGATACTCCTCAAGATTTTGTAGGGCATGTATTAAAGACTCCCTGACTTCAGCTGACATCATCAATGCATCGTATCATACTCGAGGAGTGCCGGGACTTTCTTCAAGTGTGCCAAAATGTTGTAGTTTGGCTTTTCAAGGGTTTCTGAGGGGAAACATTCTCTCTTCAACCATCTTCCCTTTATCCTCGGTTATTTGAACTGGAACCCGTCTTGGCTGAAGTGTTTTCCCAGTTCTAAGCTGCATCTGATGTACATGTTGTGGTGCTTCATCTTCCTCACCAAGGAAGTTTAGCTCATCTTCCGAATCATTATGAGCATTTATAGCATAACATTCACCTTTTTCTTCAAAGTAATCCTCAGTGAGTGTCAAATTTCCCTGAGAAACCTGTCCTTGCAACCATTTTTTTGGAAAGCGTGACATTCTTCTATGGTGTGTCCTGTAGTCGGTGATATTAGCGTAGCTTGAATGTCTCACCAAGATGCATCAGAGCGCTTTTTGGTTTAGGCAAATCCAATCCATTTTCTATAGCTTGATCAAAAAGCTCTTTCCTTTTATCTTTACTAATAGATCTTTCTTTGATATTTGTTGCTTTAGAAGGGGTTGGAGAATCTACGACTTCTGAAACAAAATTTTGTCCTGATGATTCTGGATGATATGTCCCAGATTCATCCCACTTAGCATCTTCAATATGTAACTCGCCGAGCCTATTAGCTCGACTCTCTTACCCTCCCGAATGAAAGCAGGGATGTCTTCAGTAGGCATGACTTTCTTCAAGACCTTATATTTTGGGGTCTTCGGGGTGTAATATTGTTCTTTGGACATTAGTTGTGGGTAGGGCTCCAAGAGCTTAACGTTCGCCTTCTTTACTCTTTCCCTGAATGCTATCTTCTTTCTTTGCTTTTCTATCGACATAGAGTCGAGCCCGTAACGAGTCATTTGACTCTTTTGGCTCAGAGAAGCTATCATATTCATCATCATCTTCTGGGTTATATAAAGGTTCCCCTACGAAATAACCACCCGCAAGTCCCCCACTTGCACATTTTCTTCATTTCCAATTTTCTCAGTTAATTCCCTGAGTAACTCCTCGACTTCTTCAGGAAAATAATCTCTGAGGGTAATCAGAACCCTTTCTTTCTGCTCATATTCTTCAAGGGTCTCAATATACTCCTCAATAATAGATTTCTTGCGCTTTGATTGTTCGCGCTTTTGCTTTCTTTTCTTATTCTTTTTCTTTGACTGCTTTGTCTGGTGACCTTTATGAGGTTGCTGAGAGTGCTTCCAAATGATCCCTGGCAATTCAACCAACCTTTTTAACATCTTTATTGATCTTTTGGATACAAATATTTCCCATAACTCTTCTGGGACAGCACAAGATTTGTCATCTTCTGTTGATGTAAATATCACCTTGTTACCAACCACTGTAACTTCCCCTTGAGATGACCCTTCTGGGTTTAGGGTAGTCACGTAACGTATATGTTCAGCTGGTTGCTCGGACAAGACATTCTTTGAGAGTGTGATTTTGCCCTCTTGGTATTGTCGCTCGACCCGGTCCCCTTGAAAAACATAACAATCTTCTATTGTATGTCCCAACACCCTATGATATGGACAATAATTGGGATGATCTGTCTTGCTTTGCTCTTCGGTATTTTTGCATTCGGAGTGCAGCCCTACTCTCTCACAAAGCATCTTTGAAGATTTTATGTACTTTATCTCTTCTGAAGGAATACTTCTTATTCATCCTATCCTTCAAGGAAGGAAGAGGTTTTGACTCATTGTCAGTAGCACCTAAGCTAGGTACCTTAGCTTGTTCCGGCTTATGGGACTCGCCCGCCTTTCCCCTTCTCAATATTGAAGGTAGTAGCAGTGTACTTCACGCCTTCTGTTTTCTTGGATTTATCTTTGTCACTCCTTGAAGTGGTTTGGAAATTGAACAACACCTTCGGGTTGGTCCTTTCCAATTTTTAGCTTGTGAGATTAAGCCTTGGAATGTAGTGATGCTAGATGTACTCAAGAAAGGTGACATCCAACTATCAATGTTCCCCAGCAATAAACCCACTGCCTGCTGCTGATCGAGTGGTTGTTCACATTTGATACTCAAGTTCATCCATCTCATAATGTAATCGACCACTTTTTCATCTTTGTTTTGGCGAGTGGCTACTAGGGTCGAAAGCAATTGTGATTTTTGTCACTTATGCCCCCAAACCGCATCTCGAAATGCATCTTTTAACTGCCGCCATGTTTGAATTGACTCGGGTTGCGATTTGCATACTATTCAAATGCTACCTCACTAGACTTGGAGAGAACTGCCTCGAGGAGGAGAGATGTCTTCGCACTTGTATTCTCCATGTCGTGACAAAATGAGCCAAATGTTGGTCAGGATTGCCAATCCCGATGAAATTGCTTGGAATTTAGGAACATTATATCTCTTGGGGGTAAGGCACGAGTCATGGTAGCTAGGGATAGGGCTTCGTCTCCATCTCGCTCTTGTCTCAATTCCTTTGGCTTGATTTAATTCAAGAACTACCATTCTTCGTCGATCTCTTCCGAGTCATTACAATGCATTGTTCCCAGCATGACCATAAGAGGTTCTTCCATGTTCTGACTGGCCTGAAGGTTTCCTTTGGAGGTGGTGTTGGACTTCTCGACCTCAGCACATTCTCTCTATAGGAAACCGTGGTTGCCCCTTGCTCAATCGGCCTCAGTGGCTTCTCTCGCCGCCGGGTTGGACTCGATCTTCCTGGTTGTTCGAAAGTTGATTTTTCCATGTAGGATTTTAATTTGTTTTGCATTTGTAACATTGACATCAACATTACCATGTTGTCATTGAGTCTTTGATATTCAGTATCACGATGTCCCTTTTGAGGAATAAAGACAGATTCATCCTCTTCATCTTCATTTAGTTGTCTAGACTTCTTTGTGTTTCCTTGGTACATGGAGTGGTGGAAGGCTAGTCCCTATCCCTTGCTCCCTCATGTGGCGGCACATGGCTAGAACCTTCTTCTCTCCATTCGTGAGAGTCTCGTCGGCTCTTCTACTCGATCTTGTAACAGTCCCGTTGTTCTTGTTCTCGCATCGGGATCTCCTCTTGCTCAAGTAACCATATGACAAGGTGTGTATTTCCACATCTGCATCAGACATTTCTTCATCTTTCATTTCCCTCCTCCATTTGAAATTTAGACCTGTCAACCTAGGTTGATTTCTGTAGGAGGTAGCGATCAAACACCTGCCTCTCCTCGACGCTATTGAAATCAATCGCTTCTTCTTTCGATAGAACTCTTTTGGTCTTACCTCTCTCGACTACGCTTCCTTGATGCTCGTGTAAGTCTTGTAGAGATTCGACCAAATGAATTCCTGTGATAGACTTTGGAGGTCGCCAACCTTGTTTTTACTCGCTTAAGGGCAGCAGAGTCCAGAAGTGGCTAGTTTCTTCTTCACACAAGTTAAGAGGTTCAAACGAGTTATGAAGGTACTCATTTGATCATTCTTATGTTCTTGAGAAAAACACAAAATCCAACTTTTTGTCTTGGAATTTTGACTTTCCCTTTCTGTGAGCCTTGAAAACACACTTTTCTTCTTTGAGTGTGTCTTCCCGGATGAGTGGAAAAATCCTAATTCTCGCCCATTCTGTCGTAATGGTGAAAGCGGGTTCATCATCATCATCATTCATAGAAATTACCCTTTTAGGACTGGGATAGCCTCCTCAAATGCAGATACTCTTGGTGCTCCCCCTAACATCGACATCCTCGATGGCCAGGTGAACAACTCACATTGGGGCGACGACATTTGGATGGAAGCCATGGACGGGCTAATTCTCCTCCAAAGGTGGGTCTCCTAATGAATTACATCGACTCGATATGGTGCCAAAAGGTCGCCTCAGCCCGCAGACTCCAGTGTTGAATGTGCAGTTGGGTAGTTGCACCTTAGTTCCTTCGCCAAGGAAAATTGTGACTTTTGGACTTCCAGATGTGGTTGAGTTTTTGAGTGCCATTTGTTCTTCGCTTTCTTTGCAAAAATAAAAAGAAACATTATTAGATATCTTTCATAGG